>NC_057806.1:111182074-111218362 GCF_018294505.1 Triticum aestivum
ATGCGCCATTAGTAGTTTTGCAAAAAAGTAAAAATAATAATTTTTATACTAATGGCGCACCGTGGCACAGTGCGCCATTACTAGTTTAAACTAGTAATGGCGCACTATGCAACGGTGCGCCATTAGTAGTTTTGCAAAAAAGTAAAAAAAATACACTAGTGGCGCACTCTATGGCTGGTGCGTCATTAGTAGTTCTAACTACTAATGGCACACTCTGCCCGGATGCGCCATTAGTATGTTTGAAAAAATGAAAAAAAACATTTTATTACTAGTGGCGCACCGTGTGCCTGGTGCGCCATTAGTGTCTTCCACACTAATGGCGCACCAACAGATGGTGCGCCATTAGTACATAGTAATGGCGCACCACATGTCTGGTGCGCCATTAGTGTCAATTCCATCTATAGCCCTTTTCCTAGTAGTGCTTATATCTTTTTAGAGCATGGCGGTGGTTCTATTTTATAGAAATTATTGATCTCTCATGCTTCACTTATATTATTTTGAGAGTCTTTTAGAACAACATGGTGATTTGCTTTGGTTATGAAATTAGTCCTAATATGATAGGCATCCAAGATGGGTATAATAAAAACTTTCATATAGAGTGCATTGAATACTATGAGAAGTTTGATACTTGATGATTGTTTTGAGATATGAAGATGGTGATATTAGAGTCATGCTATTTGAGTATTTGTTAATTTGAGAAATACTTATGTTGAGGTTTGCAACTCCCGTAGCATGCACGTATGGTAACTGTTGTGTAACAAATTTGAAGCATGAGGTTTTTCTTTGATTGTCCTCCTTATGAGTGGCGGTCGGGGACGAGCGATGGTCTTTTCCTACCAATCTATCCCCCTAGGAGCATGCACATAGTGCTCGGTTTTGATGACTTGTAGATTTTTGCAATAAGTATGTGAGTTCTTTATGACTAATGTTGAGTCCATGGATTATACGCACTCTCTCCCTTCCATCATTGCTAGCCTCATTCGGTACCGTGCATTGCCCTTTCTCACCTCCAGAGTTGGTGAAAACTTCGCTGGTGCATCTAAACCCCGTGATATGATACGCTCTATCACACATAAGCCTCCTTATATCTTCCTCAAAATAGCCACCATACCTACCTATTATGGCATTTCCATAGCCATTCCGAGATATATTGCCATGCAACTTTCCACCGTTCCGTTTATTATGACACGCTTCATCATTGTCATATTTCCTTGCATGATCATGTAGTTGACATCGTATTTGTGGCAAAGCCACCGCTCATAATTTTTTATACATGTCACTCTTGAAAAATTGCACATCTCGGTACACCGCCGGAGGCATTCATATAGAGTCATATTTTGTTCTAGTATCGAGTTGTAATTTTTGAGTTGTAAATAAATAGAAGTGTGATGATCATCATTATTAGAGGATTGTCCCGTGTGAGGAAATAAAAAAAGAGAAAGGCCAAAAAACTAGAGAAGGCCCAAAAAAATGAGGGAAAAAGAGAGAACGGACAATGTTACTATCCTTTTTCCACACTTGTGCTTGAAAGTAGCACCATGATCTTCATGATAGAGAATCTCTTATTTTGTCACTTTCATATACTAGTGGGAATTTTCATTATAGAACTTTCACTATATGATTTTGTAGGGATGAGCTTTCTTTGGCTATGTTATTTTGAGAAGACATAATTGCATTGTTAGTACGCTTGAAGTATTATTATTTTTATGTCAATATTAAAGTTTTGTCTGGAATCTTTCGAATTTGAATATTTGATATGTCCATTTTGCATCATGTTTTTGTATCAATATTTATTGCACTATGGGTTGTTATTACACATTATGTCACAATACTTATGCCTATTCTCCCTTATTTTATAAGTTTTACATGAAGAGGGAGAATGCCGGCAACTGGAATTCTGGGTTGGAAAAGGAGCAAATATTAGAGACCTATTCTGCATAGCCCCAAAATTCATGAAACTTCACGGATGTTATTTTTGGAATTAATAAAAAATACTGGCGAAAGAATCCACCAGAGGGGGCCCACACCCTAGCCACGAGGGTGGGGGCGCGCCCCCTGCCTCGTGGGCCCCCTGGCAGGCCTCCGATGCCCATCTTCTGCTATATGAAGTCTTTCGTCGAGGAAAACATCATAAGCAAGCTTTCGAGATGAAACTCCGCCGCCACGAGGCGGAACCTTGGCGGAACCAATCTAGGGCTTCGACAGAGCTGTTCTGCCGGGGAAACTTCCCTCCGGGAGGGGGAAATCAACACCATCGTCATCACCAATGATCCTCTCATCGGGATGGAGTCAATCTCCATCAACATCTTCACCAGCACCATCTCATCTCAAACCCTAGTTCATCTCTTGTATCCAAACCTCAGATTGGTACATGGGGGTTGCTAGTAGTGTTGATTACTCCTTGTAGTTGATGCTAGTTGGTTTACTTGGTGGAAGATCATATGATCAGATCCATTATGCATATTAATACCCCCTCTGACTATGAACATGAATATGCTTTGTGAGTAATTACATTTGTTCCTGAGGACATGGGAGAAGTCTTGCTATAAGTAGTCATGTGAATTTGGTATTCGTTCAATATTTTGATGAGATGTATGTTGTCATCCCTCTAGTGGTGTGATGTGAACGTCGACTACATGACACTTCACCATTGTTTGTGCCTAGAGGGAGGCATTGGGAAGTAATAAGTAGATGATGGGTTGCTAGAGTGACAGAAGCTTAAACCCTAGTTTATGCGTTGCTTCGTAAGGGGCTGATTTGGATCCATATGTTTCATGCTATGGTTAGGTTTACCTTAATACTTCTATTGTAGTTGCAGATATTGCAATGGGGGTTAATCATAAGTGGGATACTTGTCCAAGTAATGACAATACCCAAGCACCGGTCCACCCACATATCAAATTATCAAAGTACCGAACGCGAATCATATGAAAGTGATGAAAACTAGCTTGACGATTGTCTGTGTCAAAACCGGCGGATCTCGGGTAGGGGGTCCCGAACTGTGCGTCTAAGGCGGATGGTAACAGGAGGGAGGGGACATGATGTTTTACCCAGGTTCGGGCCCTCTTGATGGAGGTAAAACCCTACGTCCTGCTCGATTTATTCTTGATGATATGAGTATTACAAGAGTTGATCTACCACGAGATCGGAGAGGCTAAACCCTAGAAGCTAGCCTATGGTATGATTGTATGTTGTCCTACGGACTAAAACCCTCCGGTTTATATAGACACTGGAGGGGTCTCGGGTTACACAAGGTCGGTTACAAAGGAGGAGATATACATATCTGTACGGCCTAGCTTGCCTTCCACGCCAAGTAGAGTACCATCCGGACACGAGACGAAGTCTTCAATCTTGTATCTTCATAGTCCAACAGTCCGGCCAAAGGATATAGTCCGGCTATCCAGAGACCCCCTAATCCAGGACTCCCTCAGTAGCCCCTGAACCAGGCTTCAATGACGATGAGTCCGGCGTGTTGTGTTGTCTTCGCATTGCAAGGCGGGTTCCTCCTCCGGATATACCACAGAAGAGTTCGAATAAAAGGATAATGTCTGACCCTGAAAAAATAAGTTCCACATACCACCGCAGAGAGAATAATATTTCCACAAATCTAATCTGCTGACACGTTTTGGCAACATGACATCATGCCGTGGCTCGGCGATTATTCGAATTGTTTTTCTTTAACTACCCCCGCACATAACGCGAGGCAGTTTCTTGACACGTCTTGTCAAAGCAGAGATCGTGCCCCCCTTATTACGGGATTCTCATCAATACGGTCGTGGGTAAACTAACTGCGCCTAGGACTCCTAGATTTTAGGCAAGTCCCAAATGGCTACGAGGAGGACGCTTGATATTCACCCTCTCTATAAAAGGGACAAGGCTTTTACTTTTTCCCTCCCGTGCTCAATCGAATCCTTCCCCCGCCTCGAGTTCTAACACCCAAAGCCCATGTCAGGTGCTTCGGATCTCCAATCATGTCCGGATCCAGTCTCCAGGGCTGGTGGATGTCTTCCTCCGTCATGGAAGAGGATATCAAGAAGTTGAGGGAGGCAAGATATCTGACCGCCAAAGTTTCGCATCGGCTGCCTGCCCGAGGGCAGGTCGTCCCTACTCCTGAACCCAATGAAGACGCCGTGTTCATCTCCCACTTCCTCCGAGGACTAGGCCTCACTCTAGATCCCTTTGTTAGGGGTTTGATGTTCTATTATGAGCTTGATTTCCACGATCTAGCCCCGAATTCCTTTCTCCACATCTCGGCATTTATTGTCGTATGTGAGGCCTTCCTCCGCATTACCCCTCACTTCGGCCTGTGGCTCAAGACCTTTGATGTGAAGCCGAAGACGGTTGAGGGGCAGCATGCAGCGTGTGGAGGGGCATTAATAAGCAAGATCGTTGGAGCTCCGTGGCCAAAGGGTTCCTATCCAGAGGTATCCGGATTATGGCAACGGGAGTGGTTCTACGTCACCGCTCCCAGAAGTGCCAAGTGGGTAGCTTCCCCCGCCTTTCGCTCGGGCCCTCCACCACAACTGATGTCATGGATCAGCAGGGGGCTGAGCTCGGGTTCAGCCAAGGATGTGCCCATATTGCAGAGCCGCATCTGAGATCTCTTCGAGGGAGATTTTAGTTTGGTTATGGTAGTGCAAGTCATGCTGGTTCGTCGAGTCCAGCCTTGCAAACGCCGGCCCCTCCGCTTGTGGGAATTCAACCCAGAAGGACCGCGTGCTATTCAGAATTTCCTTGGCCTGACGCACGAGGATATGTACAAGTCGTTTTTCGGACCCCAAATAGAGTGTCCGGACACCACCAACGACGTGGGCCTGAGCAGCAACTGCACCGCGGCCCAAGTAAGTAATCCTCTAGTCGAACACACTGTCTTTCTTTTATCACGACATCATTCTGAAGAGTCGCTCTTTGACCAGGACTGGATAACAAAGGCGAAGATGATCCGGTGTTCGGCTCCCCTTCCCGAAGGCTTGGACAATTCGGTGCTGGAAAAGATGCTCGAGCCAGCACCTTGCCTGGTGCCCTCAAAGGAAGATGAAGGGGGGGAATAAAGAGGGTGAAAGCGGGCCTCCACTGCTACCTATTCCAACCGAGGGAACGAGCGCCTCCGTGAGGGAGGATAACCAAGGGGAGGAATCTGACATTCCCTCGCCCCGGGGGAGGAAGAGGACTATTCTGGAGATCCGGAAACCAAGGCTTCCAAACGGGAGAAGAAAACTCCACCAGAGGGTCCTGCCTCGGAGGGTGTTCTTGCCGCACAAAGTCCGAGCGGGGATCAGCCCTCCAACGAGCTGTAAGTAATAAAAAAGTACTTAATAGTGAAGATATACTACCTTACTTCTGAGGAAAATAACCAAAGCATTTATCTTGCAGTTCAGATCTGAGCCCTTCTCAGCAGAGCTCGTCTTTGAGGGATCTTCTTCCGGAGATGATGGAGAGCGAAACGCCTCCCTCGGACTCCCCAGCTCAAGAAGCAGGCGACCTTGAAGTGTCATCACGGAGAGTTTCTCCGGATCCGGCAAGGCCAGAAGGTAATCCCATGGTCACCCAAAGTCCTCAGTATTCGGCTCTTGATGAGAGCAATCAAAAGAGTTCGGCACCATCTAGTATGCGGTCGGACGTACTGAAGGATCTGCTAGAGCGAGCGACTATCTCAGAAGAGCACCGTACATTGATGTGTACGGTGATTGAAAGGATTTCGTCCGCCGAAAGCGGGTTGCATGAAGCCTTTATGAGTCTACTGACGGGCTTTGAGGTACGTGAAATGATATACATTTGTGATGGTACCGCACATTTTTAGGTGTGCCCTATGTAGATAGTAGCCCCTGAGACTCTGGTTGTCGTTGAGAACGGCAACGATCAGAGGATCATAGTCCCAGGTAATAACCAGTCCGATTTTATGTGCAGGTGGCTGGAGCTCCGATGGCTAGCCGGACTTATGGGGTTGCCGAACTAAAGCGGCAACTGGATGCGGCGGATGCCGACATCGAGCTTGATAACCGGCGGCTTGATGAGGCACAGGGTAGGTGATGCTTCTGGTGAATGTCACGTAGTAAGAGCAGCGTGATGCCAGTATCTTTAATATCTTATGACTGCAGATGGAGCTGCCACCGTGGAGGCCCTGCGGGCGGAGCTTGCCCGAGCCAAGGAACAAGCAAGGAGCAGTAATGCGGCCGCTTTGAAGGCGGCCGAAGAGTTGAGAGCCGAAAAGGCCGCGCATAGCGAGAGCAAAGAAAAAATGGCCAATATGGCTGTAAAGTTGAAAGGCACGACCGACCATTGTCGGATTCTTGAAGAAGAGAACCGGACGAAGGCGACGGACCTGAAAAAGGCCACGATGGCGACCAAGGACACCCGCTCTGCAATGAGAGCGAAGAAGGAGGAGCTGCGTCAAGCCAGGGATATCGCAGCTGGGAAGCCCTTTATGCTGCGGAGGAAATTTGGAGATCCTCGGTATGCCCCTCTGGATTGGCTGTGGAGTTTGGCAGATGAATATATGGACTTGGCGGCGAGTGCTGTTGATGCGGTCGAATACTTCCGAGATCAAACAGATCATGAGGTGGACAAGCTATTCTGGTCGCAGTTTAACGTTCTAGAGCGTCCTCTTCCCCTGACTGATCAGCTTGCCGAATGGGCCGAGCTTAATAGATTGTCCGGACTCGCCATGAGGTCTATTGTGGATCATCTGTGGCCGGAAAGGCCAAAGCCGAACAACTATTTTAGCTTAGTACAACAGTTCCTCGATGCGGTGCCGCACATTAATGCGATGAAGAGGTCGGCGTGCATAGAAGGCTCGCGGATGGCCCTTGCCCGTGTCAAAACAAACTGGGCGGAAATGGATGCTACTACTGTCGCGGCGCAGGGTTCGGCCATAGGCCAAGTGGTGCCGAGCACTACTTTGAAGAAGTTCTTGAAGGCGCTCGTGCGATAGAGGCCCAGTGCTCGAAGAATGTTATGTTTGAGTGACATGTATTCCCATTGTAAAAACAATGTTTTATTAAATATATCAAGGCTGTGTTTATACTTTTGCCCAAAAGTATTATGATGCCTCCTATGCGGCCGTTTATGTATACATGATATAACCTGAAAGATTGCAGTTGTCGGCTTCAGCCCCCACGCATATAACGCGGGGGTGTTCGCAGAAGACGCGTGTTCACACTTAATCCAATGTCTTGGTCCTATTAAGGAGGTGATAGCGCAGCGAACTAGGCAACCGGACTATAATGCTTTAACACTTTCACTTAGCCAGAGGAGTTTGACAGTGGGGCTACTATATAGCCCCTGGTAGCTCTGCATTCATCTGAATTCGGGGTGCGTACATGCCTGGCCGGGAAACGGCCCTTCGTTAATGCGGAGGAATCCCGAAGATTCCAATAGGTCATCGAGTGGTTGACCAGTCTCTCGCTATATCATGACAGTCAGTTTTCGGCTTTCTCTACTGAGGTGCTCATCCGGATGAACCAGGGCACAATCGCAGTAGTTCTCCTGGTGCCGCTTTAGCCGATAGAGCGAACGTAAGGAAGCAAAACACAGGAGCTGGGCAAACCCAACATTTGACCAAAGACATGATTCGGAGCTGATGCATATAAGGCCAAACTCGCGAAGCCGAACACTCCCGAAGGTATTCAGTCTTCATGGTGTAAACCGGGTCTAAACAATACCCTTTGTAATAAGCCCCTGGTGTCCAGGTACGTGCATTATTCTGGCGTAGCCACATGCCAAGACGTCAGCATCCTTCTCGATTGTACTGAGAAACCGAGGGATGTAAATCAACAAGAGACAGTAAAAAAGGTTTATGCAGGGTCTTAATCTACAAAGAATCCTTGGAACGGGTCCCTGCTGCACGTCTGCGCCAGATCTCCGTTGTGCCATATCCTGGACGGGTGTGGCACGATGGTCATATGAAAAAGAGAGGAACTTAATTGCCGTGCAAGAGTTAAGTTATACTAAATAAACAATATATAGTTGAAATTGAGTAAAGGTGAGCCTTATTGCTACTTTTGCACGCGCGTTGAGCCCCTTGTATTGTAATGGGGGTATAGCCATCAGACCTGTATTAATTACGTATAGCTGCGCTGGACTCGTCTAACCGCGTCCGTGGTCTTAACGACTTGTCAAATGCTTGAGTTGGTGAGGCCGTTTAGTGTGCGGCGGCCAGGGTGGCCGCACCGTCTTTGGCGCGCAAGGAGCGCCAATATTTCCATTTGCTGTAATGATGTCGCGTTGATCGGGCATCTTGAGCTTAAGGGAAGCGTAATGCGGTATTGCGTTAAAGCGAGCGAAAGCTTCACGTCCGAGTAGTGCTTGATAGCCACTTTGGAACGGATCGACGTGGAAAGTTAAATTTTCGCTGCGGAAGTTATCAAGGAAGCCGAATATAACCTCTAGTAGCAAGGAGCCCCTGCAATGAGCCTCCGGGCCTGGCGTTACTCCTTTAAAGGTAGCATTACTACGACAAATATTTGTTGGGTCTATCCCCATTTTGCGGACTGTGTCCTGATATATCAGATTTAAACTACTGCCGCCGTCCATCAGGACTCGTGTGAAGTGGTATCCGTCAACTATTGGATCTAATACCAAGGCGGCCCATCCTGCCCGCCAGATACTTGCCGAGTAATCCCGATGGTCGAAGGTGATCGGCTGGGACAACTAGTGGCAGAGCTCCACGGTGATAGGCCCTGGGGCATCTTTCTCTAAAGGTGCCGCTTTGTTTCACCCTTTTATCACGTGTAACACGTTGACTATTTTGACTTCTGGTGGGAATTTCTTCTGTTCCCCTGCACTTTGCTTGGGAGGCTCGTCCTCGTCTTCACTTGGTGTATCCTGCCCCTTGTGTTCGGCGTTGAGCTTGCCGGACGGTTTGAAGAGCCAACATTCTCTGTGGGTATGATTTGCAGGTTTACCATGGATGCTATGGATTTGACATATTTGGTCCAGAATTTTGTTTAGGCTGGACAGTTCGTCTCTGTTGCCTTTGGAAGGCGGCTTCTGCTGGCTTGGACGAGAGCTTCTAAATCCAGCGTTTACCGCCGTGCTCTTCGGGCTGTCTTCCTTATTCCGGCGCTTATTCGTGCTGCATCGTGATTTCCCATTTCCATCCCTGACTTCGGATGTACTTGGGTCGCTGGTACTGCATCGGGCTAACCAGCTGTCCTCGCCCGCGCAAAAACGGGTCATGAGGCTTGTTAATGCTGCCATTTTTCTCGGCTTTTCTTGACCAAGGTGTCTGGCAAGCCATTCGTCTCGAACGCTATGCTTGAAAGCTGATAAGGCTTCGGCGTCCAGACAGTCGACTATTTGGTTCTTTTTAGTACGGAACCTGTTCCAAAGTTTTCGGGCTGACTCACTGGGTTGTTGAGTTATATGACTTAAATCGTCTGCATCCGGTGGTCGGACATATGTCCCTTGAAAATTTGCCCGAAAGGCGTCTTCGAGCTCTTCCCAGCTTCCGATGGAGTTTTCGGGGAGGCTTTTAAGCCAGTGCCGAGCTGGCCCTTTGAGCTTGAGGGGTAAGTACTTGATGGCATGGAGATCATCTCCTCGAGCCATATGGATATGGAGGATGTAGTCCTCAATCCAGACCCCATGGTCTGTTGTTCCATCGTACACCTCTATGTTTACGGGTTTGAATCCCTCTGGAAATTCATGATCCAGCACCTCGTCGGTGAAACATAGAGGGTGTGCGGCACCCCTATATTTGGGTGTACCGTGGTGTTCGGATGTTTGTTGTGTTGCATTGTATGTTGGAGCGCGCTTGCATGGTCCATAGATGGATCTGGTTGCGCCGTCCTTTTGATGCGAGCCCTTACGCGGTACTGGTTTATGTACGGCGTCGTTTGCCGCTTCATGTTGGCTATGAGGTCATCTATCGACCGGATGTCCATTTTATTTTTTAATTGTGGAGGATCTAAGGCCTCCTCATCAAATCCAGGTAGAAACTTTCACTTCGGATAGCTCTTGGTGTGGCGATTACTGCCGTACTTCGCTGCAGTGTTGAGTACTTCACTCCATTTGATTTTGAGTGTGTCTTGTGCAGCCTTGAGCCTTTGCTTCTGTTTTTTCAGGCTCCTTGCTGTGGCCACAAGCCTTTGGTGGGCGTTATGTTGTCCTGGCGCCTGTCCGGTGTGGCGTCGTCCGGACTGTTATCTTCGACGGAGTCGGGTTGTTCGGTTTGATTCCCCGTGTTGCCCTGGTTGGGTGACGGTTCACCCTGCTCTATCGTTAGGTCTATATGATCGTTATTTCTGCCGAGGCGGGATTTGGAGTGGCGTTTACGCCGCTGTTTTGACTACTTCTCGAGGGAACAGCCCTTCGCTGCGTCCTTCTGTTCCTCGTCGTTGTTTTTTTGGGTGTGTCCACCATGTATACGTCATGTGATGAAGTGGGCATCCAGTGCCCTGTGGGCAGTGGTACCTGTTTGTCTCCTGCATCGTCGTCCATACTGTGGATGTCATCGGAGTCGAAGTCGAGCATGTCAGTTAAGTCATCGACAGTGGCTACTAAGTGGGTGGTGGGTGGGCGATGAATTTCTTCGTCATCCGCATCCCAATCCTACCGGACATAGTTTGGCCAGGACCCTCCTGACAAGGAGAGAGAGCTTAATGAGTTCACTATGTCGCCGAAGGGCGAGTGCTGAAAAATATCCGCGGAGGTAAACTCCATGATCGGCGCCCAATCGGATTCGACAGGAACGGGCGCAGGCGGTTCGGAGTCCGTGGCCGGAGAAGGATCCGGTAGTTTGGAAACACGGCTCTCATGAAGGGTAAGGTCGATATTCGGCTCGATCGCCGCTGAGGATACGGCCTCCTTGGCGGGGTCTATCCACCGTTCCATGGATGGCGCAACTGGCTCCGAATTAAGGGTCGGAGCGGCTACCAGTGCGATTTCTTGAACATTGTCCGACGGTAGAGCTAAATCATACTCATCGTGACCGCGTGGCACACACGGCAGGGGCTCGAATCCGTCGAAGATCAAGTCTCCGCGGATATTGGTTGTGTAGTTTAAGCTTCCAAACCTGACCTGATGGCCAGGGGCGTAACTTTCGATCTGCTCCAGATGGCCAAGCGAGTTGGCCCGCAGTGCAAAGCCGCCGAACACAAAGATCTGTTCGGGGAGAAAAGTCTCAGCCTGGACTGCATCGCTATCGATGATAGTAGGAGCCATCAAGCCTAACGGCGACGACACAAAGGAACTCTCAATGAAAGCACCAATGTCGGTGTCAAAACCGGAAGATCTCGGGTAGGGGGTCCCGAACTGTGCGTCTAAGGCGGATGGTAATAGGAGGCAGGGGACACGATGTTTTACCCAGGTTCAGGCCCTCTTGATGGAGGTAAAACCCTACGTCCTGCTCAATTTATTCTTGATGATATGAGTATTACAAGAGTTGATCTACCACGAGATCAGAGAGGCTAAACCCTAGAAGCTAGCCTATGGTATGATTGTATGTTGTCCTACGGACTAAAACCCTCCGGTTTATATAGACACCGGAGGGGGCTAGGGTTACACAAGGTCGGTTACAAATGAGGAGATATACATATCCGTACTACCTAGCTTGCCTTCCACGCCAAGTAGAGTCCCATCCGGACACGAGACGAAGTCTTCAATCTTGTATCTTCGTAGTCCAATAGTCTGGCTAAAGGATATAGTCCGGCTGTCCGGAGACCCCCTAATCCAGGACTCCCTCAACGATAATTCCCATGTGTCCTCGGGAGCGCTTTCCTTCATATAAGAGTTTTTCCAGGCTTGTCCTTTGCTACAAAAAGGATTGGGCCACCTTGCTGCACCTTATTTACTTGCATTACTTGTTACTCGTTACAAAGTACCTTATCACAAAACTATTTGCTACTGATAATTTCAGTGCTTGCAGAGAACACCTTACTAAAAACTGCTGATCATTTCCTTCTGCTCCTTGTTGGGTTCGACACTCTTACTTATCAAAAAGGCTACGATAGATCCCCTACACTTGTGGGTCATCAAGACTATTTTCTAGCATCGTTGCCGGGGAGTGAAGCACCTTTGGTAGGTGAAATTTGGTAAGGAAAAATTTATATAGTGTGCTGAAATTTACTGTCACTTGTTACTATGGAACATAATCCTTTGAGGGGCTTGTTCGGGGTATCTTCACCCCGATGAGTAGAGCAAAGAGTTGCTCCTCAACCTACTGAACCTAATAAAAATGTTTACTTTGAAATTCCTTCGGGTATGATAGAGAAACTGGTAGCTAATCCTTTTACAGGAGATGGAACATTGCATCCCGATTTACACTTAATCTATGTGGACGAAGTTTGTGGATTATTTAAGCTTGCAGGTATGCCCGATGATGTTATCAAGAAGAAGGTATTCCCTTTATCTTTGAAGGGAGAGGCATTGACATGGTATGGACTATGTGATGATATGGGATCATGGAACTACTAACGATTGAAATTGGAATTTCATCAAAAGTTTTATCCTATGTATCTTGTTCATCGTGATCGTAATTATATATATAATTTTTGGCCTCACGAAGGAGAAAATGTCGCTCAAGCTTGGGGGAGGCTTAAGTCAATGTTATATTCATGCCCCAATCATGAGCTCTCAAGAGAAATGATCATTAAAAAAATTTATGCTCGGCTTTCTCTGAGTAATCGCTCCATGCTCAATACTTCTTATATTGGATCTTTTATGATGAAGACTATTGAATTCAAATGGGATTTATTGGAAAGAATTAAACTCAACTCTGAAGATTGGGACCTCGACAAAGGTAAGGAGTCAGGTATAACACCTAAGTTTGATTGTGTTAAATCTTTTATGGATACTGATGTTTTCTGTGAATTTAGCACTAAATATGGACTTGACTCTGAGATAGTAGCTTCTTTCTGTGAATACTTTGCTACTCATGTTGATCTCCCAAAGGAGAAGTGGTTTAAATATAATCCTCCTGCTGAGGTAAAAGTGGTTGCTCCTATTAAAGTTGAAAAAAGACTATCACTTATGATGATCCTGTTGTTCCTGCTGCTTATATTGAGAAGCCACCTTTCCCTGTTAGAATAAAGGATCATGCTAAAGCTTCAACTGTAGTCAACAAAAGTAATATTAGGACACACAAATCCCCTAAGCAAATTAAAGTTGAACCTAAAATTGCTATGGTTAAAGATCTCTTGGCCGATAATATTGATGGGCATGTTATTTACTTCTGCAATGAAGCTGCTAGAATTGCTAGACCTGATGCTAAAAATAAACATAGACCTGTTGTAGGCATGTCTGTTATTTCTGTTAAAATAGGAGATCATTGCTATCATTGCTTATGTGATATGGGTGCTAGTGCAAGTGCAATACCTCATTCCTTATACAAAGAAATTATGCATGATATTGCACCTGCTGAGATAGATGAAATTGATGTTACAATTAAGCATGCTAATAGTGATACTATTTCACCAGTTGGGATTGTTAGAGATGTTGAAGTCTTGTGTGGGAAAGTTAAATATCCTTCTAATTTTCTTGTTCTTGGTTCCCCAGAAGATGACTTTTGTCCCATTATATTTGGTAGACCCTTCTTGAATATTGTTAATGCTAAGATAGGTTGCAACAAGGATATTGTTTTTGTTGGTTTAGGGGATATGTCTCATGAGTTTAATTTTGCTAAATTTCGTAGACAACCCCATGATAAAGAATTGCCTAGTAGAGATGAGATTATTGGTCTTGCTTCTATTGCCGTACCTCCTACTGATCCTATAGAAAAATATTTGCTAGACCATGAAAATGATATCTTTATGAATGAAAGAAGGGAAATAGATGAAGTATTCTTTAAACAGGGACCTATTTTGAAACACAACTTGCCTGTTGAAATCCTAGGGGATCCCCCTCCACCTAAGGGTGATCCTGTGTTTGAGCTTAAACCTTTACCTGATACTCTCAAATATGCTTATCTTGATGAGAAAGAGATATATCCTGTTATTATTAGTGCTAACCTTTCAGAGCATGAAGAAAAGAAATTATAGAAAACTCTAAAGAAGCACCGTGCTGCTATTGGATATACTCTTGATGATCTTAAGGGCATTAGCCCCACTCTATGCCAGCACAAAATAAAATTGGAGAAGGATGCTAAACCGGTTGTTGATCACCAACGACGGTTAAATCCTAAGATGAAAGAAGTGGTAAGAAAAGAAATACTAAAGCTTCTGGAGGCAGGTATAATTTATCCCGTTGCTGATAGTCAGTGGGTAAGTCCTATCCATTGTGTCCCTAAGAAGGGAGGTATTACTGTTGTTCCTAATGATAAAGATGAATTGATCCCACAAAGAATTGTTACAGGTTATAGAATGGTATCGATTTATGTAAATTAAATAAAGCTACTAAAAAGGATCGTTACCCTTTACCTTTTATTGATAAATGCTAGAAATATTATCCAAGCATACACATTTTTGCTTTCTAGAAGGTTATTCTAGTTTCTCTCAAATACCTGTGTCAAAAGAGGATCAAGAAAAGACAACTTTTACTTGCCCTTTAGGTACCTTTTCTTATAGACGTATGCCTTTTGGTTTATGTAATGCACCTGCTACCTTTCAAAGATGTATGACTGCTATATTCTCTGACTTTTGTGAAAAGATTGGTGAGGTATTCAAGGATGATTTTTCTGTTTATGGGACTTCTTTTGATGATTGCTTAAGCAACCTTGATCGAGTTTTGCAGAGATGTGAAGAAACTAATCTTGGCTTGAATTGGGAGAAGTGCCACTTTATGGTTAATGAAGGTATTGTCTTGGGGCATAAAATTTCTGAAAGAGGTATTGAAGTTGATAAAGCGAAGGTTGATGCTATTGAAAAGATGCTGTGTCCCAAGGACATTAAAGGTATAAGAAGTTTCCTTGGTCATGCCAGTTTTTATAGGAGGTTCATTAAGGACTTTTCTAAAATTTCTTGGCCTCTGACTAATCTCTTACAAAAAGATGTTCCTTTTGTCTTTGATGATGATTGTGTAGAAGCATTTGAAATACTTAAGAAAGCTTTAGTTTCTGCACCTATTGTTCAACCTCCTGATTGGAATTTACCATTTGAAATTATGTGTGATGCTAGTGATTATGCTGTAGGGGCTGTTCTAGGACAAAGAGTTGATAAGAAATTAAATGTTATCCAATATGCTAGTAAAACTCTAGACAGTGCCCAAAGAAATTATGCTACTACTGAAAAAGAATTTTTTAGCAGTTGTATTTGCTTGTGATAAGTTCAGACCTTATATTGTTGATTCTAAAGTAATTGTTCACACTGATCATGCTGTTATTAAATATCTTGTGGAAAAGAAAGATGCTAAACCTAGACTTATTATATGGGTCCACTTGCTACAAGAATTTGATTTGCATATTATTGATAGAAAGGGAGCTGAGAACCCCGTTGTAGACAACTTTTCTAGGTTAGAGAATGTTCTTGATGACCCACTACCTATTGATGATATCTTTCCTGATGAACAACTAGCTGTCATAAATGCTTCTCGTACTGCTCCATGGTATGCTGATTATGCTAATTACATTTTTGCTAAATTTATACCACCTAGTTTCACATACCAGCAAAAGAAAATGTTATTCTATGATTTAAGACATTACTTCTAGGATGACCCACATCTTTATAAAGGAGTAGATGGTGTTCTTAGACGTTGTGTACCTGAGCATGAACAGGAACAGATCCTACGCAAGTGTCACTCTGAAGCTTATGGAGGACACCATGCTGGAGACAGAACTGCACATAAGGTACTGCAATCCGGTTTTTATTGGCCTACTCTCTTCAAGGATGCCCGTAAGTTTGTATTATCTTGTGATGAATGTCAAAGAATTGGTAATATTAGTAGATTTCAAGAAATGCCTATGAATTACTCACTCGTTATTGAACCATTTGATGTTTGGGACTTTGATTATATGGGACCTTTTCCTTCCTCTAATGGGTATACACATATTTTAGTTGTTGTTGATTACATTACTAAGTGGGTAGAAGCTATTCCAACTAGTTGTGCTGATCATAACACTTCTATGAAGATGCTTAAAGAAGTTATTTTTCCGAGGTTTGGAGTCCCTATATACTTAATGACTGATGGTGGTTCACATTTCATTCATGGTGCCTTTCATAAAATGCTTGCTAAGTATGATGTTAATCATAGAATTGCATCTCCTTATCATCCACAGTCTAGTGGTCAAGTAGAACTTAGCAAAAGAGAGCTTAAATTAATTTTGCAAAAGGCTGTCAATAGATCTAGAAAGAATTGGTCCAAGAAACTTGATGATGCATTATGGGCTTATAGAACTGCATACAAAAATCCTATGGGTGTGTCTCCGTATAAAATGGTTTATGGTAAAGCATGTCACTTACCTCTAAAACTAGAACATAAGGCATATTGGGCCATTAAAGAGCTCAATTATGATTTCAAACTTGCCAGTGAGAAGAGGTTATTTGACATTAGCTCACTTGATGAATGGAGAACCCAGGCCTATGAGAATGCCAAACTATTTAAAGAAAAAGTTAAAAGATGGCATGATAAAAGGATACAAAAGCGTGAGTTTAACGTAGGTGATTATGTATTGCTATACAACTCTCGTTTAAGATTTTTTCCAGGAAAACTTCTCTGTAAATGGGAAGGTCCTTACATTATCGAGGAGGTCTATCATTCCGGTGCCATAAAAATCAACAACTTCGAAGGCACAAATCCAAACATGGTGAATGGTCAAAGAATCAAGCATTATATCTCAGGTAATCCTATAAATGTTGAAACCAATGTTATTGAAACCGTAACCCCGGAGGAATACATAAGAGACACTTTCCAAAACGTTTCAGACTCTGAAAAGGAATAGGTATGTGGTACGGTAAGTAAACCGACTCCAAAGCGGTTCTAATGGCAATTTTTCTCCGTTTTGGAATATTTAAGAAAATAGGAAAATAAGAAGTAGTTCGGGAAGGATACGAGGCATCCACGAGGGTGGAGGGCGCACCCTACCCCCTGGGTGCCCCCTGCCTCGTGGGCACCTCGTGCACTCTCCAGACTCCGTTTTCTTGCATGATACTTCTTTTAGTCAGTAAAAATTCATTATATAATCTCCCGAAGGTTTTGACCTTCGTATCACGCAAAAATCTCATGTTCTTGTTTCGAGCTGTTTTTCTGACAGATCTAGCTCACCATGACGTCTCCAAGTGCCCCCAAGGACAAGTTCTTCGAGAAGGCCATCAACCCCTACCTCGCGAAAGTGCTGCAACATCCTCAAACCATTGAGATGCGTGAGGGGTTGTTGCACATCCGCGATGTTGAGGGACCAAGGAGGAGCGGAAGTGTGGAGACAAGGCTCGAGGCAATGGAGCAACAAGTTTTCAAGTGTCAAGAGATGGTGGAGCATGGACTCGACTCCAATCACATAATGATCACGGAGTTTACCAACAACCACAAGATGGACACCAAGGACATTGGGGAGGCCATCTTCAAGCTTCATGAGAAAATCGAGCACCTCCAAGCCCAGATCAATGACGTGCAAAATCAAAACTGTGAGTATGAATATAGATTTAAGAGGCTGAGTTTGGCTGCAGACTTTAAAGATCCCGGAGACTCAATCATCCTTCTATGATGGTGAGCCTATGCCTTGGAAGATGGACGACAAGCCTACATCATCAACAACTCCATCTCCTTCGCCAGCAAAAAGAGATATAAACACATGGGTATGGGCATCCCCTTGGCAACTGCCAAGCTTGGGGGAGTGCCCCGGTATCGTATCACCATCACTTTTATCTTTACCGTTTTTCTTAGTTGGATCCTTTTGGTAATATCTTGATCTAGTAGAATAAAGTTTTAGTATGATCTAGTTTTGAGTTTTGCTTTATGATCTTCCTATGTAATCGAGTCTGTGAGCTATATATAATAAAGATTAGTGTTGAGTCAAGGGCTTGATTATTTTGCTATGATCTTGAGGGAATGAAATAAAAGAGAAGAAATAAAAAGAAATAAAGAGATCATATGGATCTTATGGAGAGTAATGAGCTCACATATAAATAGTATGATGAATAAAAGTTGTTGAGAGTTGACAAACATAGTTTTGGTCATCGTTGCAATTAATAGGAAGTAATAAATAAAGAGAGGTTCACATGTAAATATACTATCTTGGACATATTTTATAATTGTGAGCACTCATTAAAGTATGATATGCTAAAGAGTTGACGTTGGACAAGGAAGACAACGTAATGGGTTATGTTTTCTTACATCTAAGATAAATCATATTGTCATGGATCATCCAACATGTTGAGCTTGCATTTCCCTCTCATGTTAGCCAATTTCTTTGCACCAAGTAGAGATACTACTTGTGCTTCCAAATATCCTTAAACCCAGTTTTGCCATGAGAGTCCACCATATCTACCTATGGATTGAGTAAGATCCTTCAAGTAAGTTGTCATTGGTGCACGCAATAAAAATTGCTCTCTAAATATGTATGATCTATTAATGTGGAGAAAATAAGCTTTATACGATCTTACGATGTGGAAGAAATAAAAGCGACGGACTGCTTAATAAACGTTCATATCACAAGTGGCAATATAAAGTGACGTTCTTTTGCATTAAGATTTTGTGCATCCAACCATAAAAGCACATGACAACCTCTGCTTCCCTCTGCGAAGGGCCTATCTTTTATTCTTGTCTTATACTTCATGCAAAGAGTCATGGTGATTTTCACCTTTCCTTTTTACATTTTTATCCTTTGGCAAGTACAATGTGTTGGAAGGATCCTGATATATATGGCTAATGAAGGAAATATGCCCTAGAGGCAATAATAAAGTTATTATTTATTTCCTTATATAATGATAAATGTTTATTATTCATGCTAGAATTGTATTAACCAGAAACATAATACATGTGTGAATACATAGACAAACGGAGTGTCACTAGTATGCCTCTACTTGACTAGCTCGTTAATCAAAGATGGTTATGTTTCCTAACCATGAACAAAGAGTTGTTATTTGATTAACAGGATCACATCATTAGATGAATGATCTGATTGACATGACCCATTCCATTAGCTTAGCACCCGATCGTTTAGTATGTTGCTATTGCTTTCTTCATGACTTATACATGTTCCTATGACTATGAGGTTATGCAACTCCCGTTTGCCGGAGGAACACTTTGTGTGCTACCAAACGTCACAACGTAAATGGGTGATTATAAAGGTACTCTACAGGTGTCTCCAAAGGTACATGTTGGGTTGGCGTATTTCGAGATTAGGATTTGTCACTCCGATTGTCGGAAAGGTATCTCTGGGCCCTCTCGGTAATACACATCACATAAGCCTTGCAAGCATTGCAACTAATGAGTTATTTGCGAGATGATGTATTACAGAATGAGTAAAGAGACTTGCCGGTAACGAGATTGAACTAGGTATTGAGATACCGACGATCAAATCTCGGGCAAGTAACATACCGATGACAAAGGGAACAACGTATGTTGTTATGCGGTCTGACGGATAAAGATCTTCGTAGAATATGTAGGAGCCAATATGAGCATCCAGGTTCCGCTATTGGTTATTGACCGGAGACGTGTCTCGGTCATGTCTACATTGTTCTCGAACCCGTAGGGTCCGCACGCTTAAGGTTTCGATGACAGTTATATTATGAGTTTATGAGTTTTGATGTACCGAAGTTAGTTCGGAGTCCCGGATGTGATCACGGACATGACGAGGAGTCTTGAAATGGTCGAGACATAAAGATTGATATATTGGACGGCTATATTCGGACACCGGAAGTGTTCCGGGGAAGTTTCGGATAAAAGCGGAGCACCGGGGGGTTACCGGAACCCCCGGGGGGTTAATGGGCCTCATGGGCCTAAAGTGGAGAAGAGGAGGGGCTGCCAGGGAAGGCCGCGCGCCCCCTCTCCCCCTAGTCGGAATTGGACAAGGAGGGAGGGGCGGCGCCCCCCTCTCATCTCTCCCTTCCTTCCCCCTCTCCTACTTGGACAAGGAAAGGGAGGGGAGTCCTACTCCCGGTAGGAGTAGGACTCCTCCTGCGCGCCTCCTACTAGAGCTGGCCGCACCCCCCCCCCCTTGGATCCTTTATATACGGAGGCAAGAGGCACACCATAGACACAAGTTGATCCACGTGATCATATTCTTAGCCGTGTGCGGTGCCCCCTTCCACCATAGTCCTCGATAATATTGTAGCGGTGCTTAGGCGAATCCCTGCGACAGTAGAACATCAAGATCATCACCACGCCATCGTGCTGACGGAACTCTTCCCCGACACTTTGCTGGATCAGAGTCCGGGGATCGTCATCGAGCTGAACGTGTGCTAGAACTCGGAGGTGCCGTAGTTTCGGTGCTTGATTGGTCGGGCCGTGGAGACGTACGACTACATCAACCAAGTTAACGCTTCCGTTGTCGATCTACAAGGGTATGTAGATCACCCTCTCCCCCTCTCGTTGCTATGTATCACCATGATCTTGCGTGTGCGTAGGAATTTTTTTTGAAATTACTACGAAACCCAACAGTGGCATCCGAGCCTAGGTTTTATATGTTGATGTTATATGCACGAGTAGAACACAAGTGAGTTGTGGGCGATATAAGTCATACTGCTTACCAGCATGTCATACTTTGGTTCGGCGGTATTGTTGGACGAAGCGGCCCGGACCGACATTACGCGTACGCTTACGCGAGACCGGTTCTCCCGGCGTGCTTTGCACATAGGTGGCTTGCGGGTGACAGTTTCTCCAACTTTAGTTGAACCGAGTGTGGCTACGCCCGGTCCTTGCGAAGGTTAAAACAACACCAACTTGACAAACTATCTTTGTGGTTTTGATGCGTAGGTAAGATTGGTTCTTGCTTAAGCCCGTAGCAGCCACGTAAAACTTGCAATAACAAAGTAGAGGATGTCTAACTTGTTTTTGTAGGGCATGTTGTGATGTGATATGGTCAAAACGTGATGAGATATAAGTTGTTGTATGAGATGATCATGTTTTGTTAAAGTTATCGGCAACTGGCAAAAGCCCTATGGTTGTCTCTTTATTGCATAAGATGCAAGCGCCAAATAATTGCTTTACTTTATCGCTATGCAATAGCAATAGTTGCAAGAGCAATAGTTGGCGAGACGACCGCGTGACGACACATTGATATAGATCAAGATGATGGAGATCATGGTGTCATGCCGGTGACGATAGAGATCATGAAAGTACTTTGGAGATGGAGATCAAAGGCGCAAGATGATGATGGCCATATCATGTCACATTTTTTGATTGCATATGATGTTTATCTTTTATACATCTTATTTTGCTTAGTTTGACGGTAGCATTTTAAGATGATCTCTCACTAATTATCAAGAAGTGTTCTCCCTGAGTATGCACCGTTGCGAAAGTTCTTCGTACTGAGACACCACGTGATGATCGGGTGTGATAGGCTCTACATTCAAATACAACGGGTGCAAAACAGTTGCACACGCGGAATACTCAGGTTATACTTGACGAGCCAAGCATATACAGATATGGCCTCGGAACACGGAGACCGAAAGGTCGAGCGTGAATCATATAGTAGATATGATCAACATAGTGATGTTCACCAATGAAACTACTCCATCTCACGTGATGATCGGACATGGTTTAGTTGATTTGGATCACGTGATCACTTAGAGGATTAGAGGGATGTCTATATAAGTGGGAGTTCTTAAGTAATATGATTAAATTGAACTTAAATTTATCATGAACTTAGTCCTGGTAGTATTTTGCAAATCATGTTGTAGATCAATAGCTCGCGTTGTTGCTTCCCTGTGTTTATTTTGATATGTTCCTAGAGAAAATTATGTTGAAAGATGTTAGTAGCAAAGATGCGGATTGGATCCGTGATCTGAGATTTATCCTCATTGCTGCACAGAAGAATTATGTCCTTGATGCACCGCTAGGTGACAGACCTATTGCAGGAGCAGATGCAGACAGTATGAACATTTGGCTAGCTCAATATGATGACTACTTGATAGTTTAGTGCACCATGCTTAATGGCTTAGAATCGGGACTTCAAATACGTTTTGAACGTCATGGACCGTATGAGATGTTCCAGGAGTTGAAGTTAATATTTCAAGCAAATACCCGAGTTGAGAAATATGAAGTCTCCAACAAGTTCTATAGCTAAAAGATGGAGGAGAATCGCTCAACTAGTGAGCATGTGCCCAGATTGTCTGAGTACTACAATCGCTTGAATCAAGTGGGAGTTAATCTTCCAGATAAGATAGTGATTGGCAGAATTCTCTAGTCACCATCACCAAGTTAGTAGAACTTCGTGATGAACTATGATATGCAAGGGATAACGGAAATGATTCCCAAGCTCTTCGTAATGCGGAAATTGATGAAGGTAGAAATCGAGAAAAACATCAAGTGTTGATGGTAGACAAGACCACTAGTTTCAAGAAAAGGGCAGAGGGAAGAAGGGGAACTTCAAAAAGAACAGCAAGCAAGTTGCTGCTCAAGTGAAGAAGCCCAAGTCTGATCATAAGCCTGAGACTAAGTGCTTCTACTGCAAAGGGACTGGTCACTGGAAGCGGAACTACCCCAAGTGATTGGCAGATAAGAAGGATGGCAAAGTGAACATAAGTATATTTGATATACATGTTATTGACGTGTACTTTACTAGTATTTATAGCAACCCCTCAGTATTTGATACTAGTTCAGTTGCTAAGATTAGTAACTCGAAACGGGAGTTGCAGAATAAACAGAGACTAGTTAAGGGTGAAGTGACGATGTGTGTTGGAAGTGGTTCCAAGATTGATATGATCATCATCGCACACTCCCTATAAATTCGGGATTAGTGTTGAACCTAAATAAGTGTTATTTGGTGTTTACGTTGAGCATGAATATGATTTGATCATGTTTATTGTAATACGGTTATTCATTTAAGTAAGAGAATAAATTGTTGTTCTGTTTACATGAATAAAACCTTATATGGTTACACACCCAATGAAAATAGTTCGTTGGATCTCGATCGTAGTGATACACATAATCATAATATTGAAACCAAAAGATGCAAAGTTAATAATGATAGTGCAACTTATTTGTAGCACTGCTGTTTAGGTCATATTGGTGTAAAGCGCATGAAGAAACTCCATGCTGATGGGCTTTTGGAATCTCTTGATTATGAATCAGTTGATACTTGCGAACCATGCCTCATGGGCAAGATGACTAAGACTCTGTTCTTCGGAACAATGGAGCGAGCAACAGATTTGTTGGAAATCATACATACTGATGTATGTGGTCCGATGAATATTGAGGCTCGCGATAGGTATCATTATTTTCTGATCTTCACAGATGATTTGAGCAGATATGAGTATATCTACTTGATGAAACAAAGGTCTAAAACATTTGAAAAGTTCAAAGAATTTCAGAGTGAAGTGGAGAATCATCGTAACAAAAATGAAAGTTTCTACGATATGATCGCAGAAGTAAAATATTTGAGTTACGAGTTTGGTCTTCAATTAAAACAATGTGGAATAGTTTCACAAACTCATGCCACCTGGAACACCACAGCATAATGGTGTGTCCGAATGTCATAACCGTACTTTATTAGATATGGTGCGATCTATGATGTCTCTTACCGATCTACCACTATCGTTTTGGGGTTATGCATTAGAGACAGCTGCATTCACGTTAAATAGGGCACCATCTAAGTCCGTTGAGACGACACAATCTGAATTATGGTTTGGCAAGAAACCAAAGTTGTCGTTTCTTAAAGTTTGGGGTTGTGATGCTTATATGAAAAAGTTTCATCCTAATAAGCTCAAACCCAAATCGGAGAAATATGTCTTCATAGGATACCCAAAGGAGACTGTTGGGTACACCTTCTATCACAAATCCGAAGGCAAGACTTTTGTTGCTAAATTCGAAGTTTTTCTAGAGAAGGAGTTTCTCTCGAAAGAAGTGAGTGGGAGGAAAGTAGAACTTGATGAGGTAACTGTACCTGCTCCCTTATTGGAAAGTAGTTCATCACAGAAATCTGTTCCTGTGACTACTACACCAATTAGTGAGGAAGCTAATGATGATGATCATGTAACTTCAGATCAAGTTACTACCAAATCTCGTAGGTAAACCAGAGTGAGATCCGCACCAGAGTGGTACGGTAATCCTGTTTTGGAAGTCATGTTACTAGACCATGACGAACTTGCGAACTATGAGGAAGCGATGATGAGCCCAGATTCTGCGAAATGGTTTGAGGCCATGAAATCTGAGATATGATCCATGTATGAGAACAAAGTATGGACTTTGATGGATTTGCCCGATGATCGGCAAGCCATAGAAAATAAATGGATCTTCAAGAGGAAGACGGACGCTGATAGTAGTGTTACTATCTACAAAGCTAGAATTGTCGCAAAAGGTTTTCGACAAGTTCAAGGTGTTGACTACGATGAGATTTTCTCACTCGTATCTATGCTTAAGTCTGTCCGAATCATGTTAGCAATTGCCGCATTTTATGAAATCTGGCAAATGGATAAACAAAACTGCATTCCTTAATGGATTTACTAAAGAAGAGTTGTATATGATGCAACTAGAAGGTTTTGTCGATCCTAAAGGTGTTAACTAAATATGCAAGCTCCAGCGATCCATCTATGGACTGGTGCAAGAATCTCGGAGTTGGAATATACGCTTTGATAAGTTGATCAAAGAATATAGTTTTATACAGACTTGCGGTGAAGCCTGTATTTACAAGAAAGTGAGTGGGAGCACTACATCATTTCTGATAAGTATATGTGTATGACATATTGTTGATCGGAAATAATGTAGAATTATTCTGCAAAGCATAAAGGAGTGTTTGAAAGGATTTTTTCAAAGAAAGACCTCGGTAAAGCTGCTTACATATTGAGTATCAAGATCTATAGAGATAGATCAAGATGCTTGATAAGTTTTTCAATGAGTACATACCTTGACAAGATTTTGAAGTAGTTCAAAATGGAACAGTCAAAGAAAAAGTTTCTTGCCTGTGTTACAAGGTGTGAAGTTGAGTAAGACTCAAAGCCCGACCACGGCATAAGATAGAAAGAGAATGAAAGTCATTCCCTATGCTTCAGTCATAGGTTCTATAAAGTATGCCATGCTGTGTACCAGATCTATTGTATACCATACACTGTGTTAAGAGAGGGGGTACAATAGTGATCTAAGAGTAGATCAATGGACAGCGGTCAAAATTATCCTTACTAGAATAAGGATATGTTTCTCGATTATGGAGGTGACAAAAGGTTCGTCGTAAAGGGTTACGTCGATGCAAGCTTTGACACTGATCCAGATGACTCTAAGTCTCAGTCTGGATACATATTGAAAGTGGGAGCAATTAGCTAGAGTAGCTCCATGCAGAGCATTGTTGACATAGAAATTTGCAAAATACATGCGGATATGAATGTGGCAGACCCGTTGACTAAACTTCTCTCACAAGCAAAACATGATCACTTTTTGGGTCTTAATCACATAGCGATGTGAACTAGATTATTGAATCTAGTAAACCCTTTGGGTGTTAGTCACATGGAGATGTGAACCAATCACATAAAGATGTGAACTATTGATGTTAAATCACATGGCGATGTGAACTAGATTATTGACTCTAGTGCAAGTGGGAGACTGAAGGAAATATGCCCTAGAGGCAATAATAAAGTTATTATTTATTTCCTTATATAATGATAAATGTTTATTATTCATGCTAGAATTGTATTAACCGGAAACATAATACATGTGTGAATACATAGACAAACAGAGTGTCACTAGTATGCCTCTACTTGACTAGCTCGTTAATCAAAGATGGTTATGTTTCCTAACCATGAACAAAGAGTTGTTATTTGATTAACGGGATCACATCATTAGATGAATGATCTGATTGACATGACCCATTCCATTAGCTTAGCACCCGGTCGTTTAGTATGTTCCTATTGCTTTCTTCATGACTTATACATGTTCCTATGACTATGAGATTATGCAACTCCTGTTTGCCGGAGGAACACTTTGTGTGATACAAAACGTCACAATGTAAATGGGTGATTATAAAGGTGCTCTACAGGTGTCTCCAAAGGTACATGTTGGGTTGGCGTATTTCGAGATTAGGATTTGTCACTCCGATTGTCGGAGAGGTATCTCTGGGCCCTCTCGGTAATACACATCACATAAGCCTTGCAAGAATTGCAACTAATGAGTTATTTGCGAGATGATGTATTACAGAACGAGTAAAGAGACTTGCCGGTAACGAGATTGAACTAGGTATTGAGATACCGACGATCGAATCTCGGGCAAGTAACATACCGATGACCAAGGGAACAACGTATGTTGTTATGCGGTCTGACCGATAAAGATCTTCGTAGAATATGTAGGAGCCAATATGAGCATCCAGGTTCCGCTATTGTTTATTGACCGGAGACGTGTCTCTGTCATGTCTACATTGTTCTCGAACCCGTAGGGTCCGCACGCTTAAGGTTTCGATGACAGTTATATTATGAGTTTATGAGTTTTAATGTACCGAAGTTAGTTCGGAGTTCCGGATGTGATCGCGGACATGACGAGGAGTCTCGAAATGGTTGAGACATAAAGATTGATATATTGGACGGCTATATTCGGACACCGGAAGTGTTCCGGGGAAGTTTCGGATAAAACCGAAGCACTGGGGGGTTACCGGAACCCCCCGGGGGGTTAATGGGCCTCATGGGCCTAAAGTGGAGAAGAGGAGGGGATGCCAGGGCAGGCCGTGCGCCCCCTCTCCCCCTAGTCCAAATTGGATAAGGAGGGAGGGGCGGCGCCCCCCCTCTCCTCTCTCCCTTCCTTCCCCCTCTCCTACTTGGACAAGGAAAGGGAGGGGAGTCCTACTCCAGGTAGGAGTAGGACTCCTCCTGCGCGCCTCCTACTAGAGCCGACCGCACCCCCCTTGGATCCTTTATATACGGAGGCAAGAGGCACCCCATAGACACAAGTTGATCCACGTGATCATATTCTTAGCCGTGTGCGGTGCCCCCTTCCACCATAGTCGTCGATAATATTATAGCGGTGCTTAGGCGAAGCCCTGCGACAGTAGAACATCAAGATCGTCACCACGCCGTCGTGCTGACGGAACTCTTCCCCGACACTTTGCTGGATCGGAGTCCGGGGATCGTCATCGAGCTGAACGTGTGCTAGAACTCGGAGGTGCCGTAGTTTCGGTGCTTGATCGGTCGGGCCGTGGAGACGTACGACTACATCAACCAAGTTAACGCTTCCGTTGTCGATCTACAAGGGTACGTAGATCACACTCTCCCCCTCTCGTTGCTATGCATCACCATGATCTTGCGTGTGCGTAGGAGTTTTTTTTTGAAATTACTACGAAACCCAACAGCTAATTGGATGTGGATTTTCATGAACTATTATTGTTGATATTACCCTTGAGGTAAAACGTTGGGAGGCAAAACTATAAGCCCCTGTCTTTCTCTGTGTCTGATTAAAACTTCATAACCATAAATATTGCGTGAGTGTTAGCAATTGTTAAAGACTAAATGATAGTTGAGTATGTGGACTTGCTGAAAAGCTCTTATATTGACTCTTTCCGATGTTATGATAAATTGCAATTGCTTCAATGACTAAGATTATAGTTTGTTAGTTTTCAATGAAGTTTATAATTCATACTTAAAAATGTGAATGAATTGTTACTTTAGCATAAGAGATCATATGACAATATATATATTTATGTTGATGTTATAAGAATGATCATGATGCCCTCATGTCCATATTTTATTTTATAGACACCTCTATCTCTAAACATGTGGACATATTTTTCAATTTCGGCTCTCGCTTGAGGACAAGCGAGGTCTAAGCTTGGGGGAGTTGATACGTCCATTTTGCATCATGCTTTTATATCGATATTTATTGCACTATGGGATGTTATTACACATTATGTCACAATACGTATGCCTATTCTCTCTTATTTTACAAGGTTTACATGAAGAGGGAGAATGCCGGCAGCTGGAATTCTGGGCTGGAAAAGGAGCAAATATTAGAGACCTATTCTGCACAGCTCCAAAAGTCCTGAAACTTCATGGTAGTTATTTTTGAATTAATAAAAAATATTAGCGAAAGAATCCATCAGAGGGGGCCCACACCCTGGCCACGAGGGTGGGGGCGCGCCCTACCCCCCTGGGCGCACCCCCCTGCCTCGTGGCCCCCCTGGCAGGCCTCCGGTGCCCATCTTCTGCTATATGAAGTCTTTCGTCAAGGAAAAAAATCATAAGCAAGCTTTCGGGACAAAACTCTGCCTCCACGAGGCGGAACGAATCTAGGGCTCCGGCAAAGCTGTTCTGCCGGGGAAACTTCCCTCCAGGAGGGGGAAATCATCACCATCATCATCACCAACGATCCTCTCATCGGGAGGGGGTGAATCTCCATCAACATCTTCACCAGCACCATCTCATCTCAAACCCTAGTTCATCTCTTGTATCCAATCTTTCTATCCAAACCTCAGATTAGTACCTGGGGGGTTGCTAGTAGTGTTGATTACTCCTTGTAGTTGATGCTAGTTGGTTTACTTGGTGGAAGATCATATGTTCAGATACATTATGCATATTAATACCCCTCCAATTATGAACATGAATATGCTTTGTGAGTAGTTACGTTTGTTCCTGAGGACATGGGAGGAGTCTTGCTATAAGTAGGCATGTGAATCTGGTATTCTTTCGATATTTTGATGAGATGTATGTTGTCATCCCTCTAGTGGTGTCATGTGAACGTCGACTACATGACACTTTACCATTGTTTGGGCCTGGAGGGAGGCATTGGGAAGTAATAAGTAGATGATGGGTTGCTAGAGTGACAGAAGCTTAAACCCTAGTTTATGCGTTGCTTCGTAAGGGGCTGATTTGGATCCATATGTTCCATGCTATGGTTAGGTTTACCTTAATGCTTCTGTTGTAGTTGCGGATGCTTGCAGTGGGGGTTAATCATAAGTGGGATTCTTGTCCAAGTAAGGACAGTACCCAAGCACCGGTCCACCCACATATCAAATTATCAAAGTACCGAACGCGAATCATATGAACGTGATGAAAACTAGCTTGACAATAATTCCCATGTGTCCTCGGGAGCGTTTTCCTTCATATAAGAGTTTGTCCAGGCTTGTCCTTTGCTACAAAAAGGATTGGGTCACCTTGCTGCACCTTATTTACTTGCATTACTTGTTACTCGTTACAAATTACCTTATCACAAAAATATCAGTTACCGATAATTTCAGTGTTTGCAGAGAACACCTTACTGAAAACTGCTTATCATTTCCTTCTGCTCCTCGTTGGGTTCGACACTCTTACTTATCAAAAAGGCTACGATAGATCCCCTACACTTGTGGGTCATCAATATTCATGCCACAATAAAGAAAATTACATTGAAAATTATGTTAGTGTAACGCCCACGATGCGGCTATATCTCCCACGTGTCGAGGCATGACTTAGAGGCATAACCGCATGGTGGTTTAGTCGCAAGTGGGGTAATCTTCACACAATCCCATGTATTGAATAAGAATGGGATAAAGATTTACAATCGCCACTTCACACAAATAACAAGTTAAACATACATCATCCAGAATATAATCAAGGTCCGACTACGAAACCAAAATAAAAGAAGACAACCCCAAATGCTAGATCCCTGATCGTCCCAATTGGGCTCCACTACTGATCAACTGGAAACGAGACAAAACAATGATCAAGATCTTCATCAAGATCCCACTTGAGATGGGTTGCGTCACCTGCACTGGTATCATCGGCACCCGCAACTGTTTGGAAGTAACCGTGAGTCACGAGGACTAAGCAATCTCACACCCGCGAGATCAGGACTATTTAAGCTTATGGGTAGGAGAAGGTAGTGAGGTGGAGTTGCAGCAAGCACTAAGCATATATGGTGGCTAACATACACAAATAAGAGCGAGAAGAGAAGCAACACAATGGTCGTGAAGCCAGAAGTGATCAAGAAGTGATCCTGAAACTACTTACGTTCAAGCATAACACAAGAACTGTGTTCACTTCCCGGACTCCACCGAAAAGAGACCATCACGGCTACACACGCGGTTGATGCATTTTAATTAGGTTAAGTGTCAAGTTCTCTAGAACCGGACATTAACAAATTCCCATCTGCCACATAACCGCGGGCACGACTCTCGAAAGTTTATACCCTGCAGGGGTGTTCCAACTTCGCCCATCACAAGCTCTCAGGGTCAACGAAGGATATTCCTTCGCTCGGGAAGACCCGATCAGTTTCGGAATCCCGGTTACAAGACATTTTGACAATGGTAAAACAAGACCAGCAAAGCCGCTCGATATGTCGACAATCCCGATAGGAGTCGCATGTATCTCGTTCTTAGGACACACCGGATAGGTCAGGCTACAAATAAAACCAGCCCTCAAGTTGCCCCAAGGTGGCCCCTCGGGCTGCCCGGTTCGGACCAACACTTAGAGAAGCACTGGCGTGGGCGGGTTAAAATAAAGATGACCCTCAGGAGCGCGACTCCCAAGGGAAAAGTATAGGTGGTGGTGAGGTAAATGGTAAAACCAAGGTTGGGCCTTGCTGGAGGTGTTTTATTCAAAGCAAACTGTCAAGGGGTTCCCATAACACCCAACTGCGTAAGGAACGCAAAATCAAGGAGCATAACACCAGTATGACGGAAACTAGGGCGGCAAGAGTGGAACAAAATGCCAGGCATAAGGCCGAGCTTTCCACCCTTTACCAAGTATATAGATGCATTAATTAAAATAAGAGATATTGTGGTATCCCAACAAATCCATGTTCCAACATGGAACAAACTTCAACTTCACCTGCAACTAACAATGCAATAAGAGGGGCTGAGCAAAGCGGTAACATAGCCAAACAACGGTTTGCTAGGAAGGTGGGTTATAGGCTTGTCATGGCAATATGGGAGGCAAGATATAACAAGTGGTGGGTAGAGCGACATAGCGGTAAAGCAGACAACTAGCAAGCAAAGATAGAAGTGATTTCGAGGGTATGGTCATCTTGCCTAAAATCCCGCAAGGAAGAAGAACGAGTCCATGAAGAAGACAAGCGGACGTAGTCGAACGAATCCTCACAACTCCGAAACGAAACCGAAGCTAATGAGAGAAGCAACCTAGAAAGAAGCAAGCAACATAGTAAACCAGCAAGCATAAACATGGCATGATGCACAAACAAGTACGATGCATGTCCGGTTTAAAAGCATGGCAAAGCAAAGTGCACAAACAACGCTACAAGTTAAGTGGAGCTCAATATGCAACGAGTTGCATATTGACGGAACACCACATCAAATATTTAGTTCTCTCTCATTTATGTACCCAACAATATTAAATGTTGTTAAACATGGCAAGAGGTGAAGCATAATAAAACTACCTATCTAGGCAAGTTTAAATGAGGACGGAAGAACAAGCAACAAGTCCGAAAAAAAAATCCTCATATGCATATTATGAATTTGGTGTTGTTCTGCCCTAAACCATATTTTAGAGTTGTTAAACATGCAAATTGAGTGCACCAAGTTAAACTAGGCATTTTTCTACCCCAAATACATATAAAGTTTATTAAATTTATAGCTACGGCTATTTAGTTATGAAATAAAACATTTTAGCATGGACATATGGCAAATTATATGCAAACATAATTTTAAACATTTTAAACATGCATGAAAGTTGGATATTATGAAACTAGAAAAAATTCTAAGCATTTTTCATTTATAATTTATTTTAATCCAATGCACGGTTTGAGAGTTATGATATGCATGAACTTGGAGGGTTTTTCTGCAAAACTGGCGTTCTCTGGAAAAATAGACAAAATTGCTGGAACAGGAAAAAACATGCGGGCCGAATCTGCTGGGCCAGAGTGCACAGGAGGCTCGAGGGAGGGGCTGCTCACCCAGTGGCCAGATCTGGCTGGGCCGAACGAGGAGGAGGCCCGTGGGCGAGGCACGGGTGAGCTGGGCAGGCCGGATGGGCTGGATGTGGCTGAGGCCCACACGCGTGGAAGAGGCCCACCTGCTCGGCTGGGTTGGTGACTCGGTCAACGAGCACACGCTCATCTCCTCGAAGTAGGACGACAACGGCGGCCTAACGCGGCTCCGGCGAGGTCCAGTGCACGGGTCGGCCGGAGACAAGGTCGAGGACGGATGGATCCGACCCCTAGGCACCGGATCCGGCCGGAGTTGGACAAGGGCAGCGTCGAGGAAGGCCATGGCGGCGACGGTTCCCTACTGAGGCGAGGCGGCGGCGAACGAGGCCTCTGGCGAGGTTCAGGCGGCGGGGAAAGGTCAGGGACGCGAGGCGGCGGCTCCTCCGGTGACCGGCCGGCGGGGTCGGCGCTCCGGTGAAATGGCTGGACGGAGGCGGCAGTGCGGCGCTCTCGTTCCCATCGGGATCGAGCGGGGGAAGCAGTGCGGCGATGCAGATCGGGCGGAGCGGCGCTCGGGACCCGGATGGGCTCGGGGCGGGCTCTAGATGGGCCCTGAGGGCCACGGCGAAGTGGGGCACTGGAGAGGCGACGTGGAGGGCTGCGAGTGGCTGTGGGAAGCGGGGAGGTGACGTGGCAGCTCTCGATTGGTCGGGGCGACGCCTCAGGTGGCGGCGCAGCCTCTGGGCCGGCGACAAGTGGCGATGGTGGGGTGGCTTGACGCTGAAATCAAGGAGGGAGCAGGCTGGCGGCTGCGTGGATCCCGAGGGGAAGGCTAGAAGGTAGGTGGAGGCTAGGGGATGCCCAAATTTAGAATGGGAGGTGTATATATAGGGTAGGAGCTAGGGTTTGGGGTTTTTTGGGGCTTTCGAAGCCCTCTGATCGTGATCCGACGGTTCCGGTAGAAGGGGGTGTCGGAATTATTGGCGACGGGTACCCCGAAGACGACAAGGCGATATTTCAAGACATTGGGGCTAGCAAAGCCCCTCAGTCCGACTGCCCGGCCGCTCTTGGCGGCTCCCCGTCCGACTACTCTGCCCGGCCAGCTGCCGGCTGCTGACTGTGCCGACCAGCTGGCTGCCGACTGCAGCCTGACCCGACACCGACAGGACATCCACACCGCGGCTTCATCTACAATGTACATGTCCCCTTGGCACTATTCTATAAAGTGTCTAGGGGACAAGCATGACATCCACCCATGCCTCTAACTAGCTAGCTACCATGCCACTACCTAGCTTACTTCCTAAGCTACCCACATAGCTTACATATCAAGCTAGCCATGCCTATATAAGCTAGCTCCATCCATCCATCAGAGGACACTCACGCATGAGCACACAAGCACCACCATGACCACTCCATTCGGCCACAAGCTAGCCACCCTCTCACTTGTGCCCATATGCATATACGAGGCCACATGCCTGCGGCACTGACCTCAGATACAGCTCCAGGAGCACTTTGTACCAGATATACTTAGACATGCAGAGTAGGGGTATTATCTCTCCGGAGAGCCCCGAACCTGGGTAAACTACCGCGTGCTACTCGCATACCCGCTCCCGGGCCTATGAGCAGCAGTCTTTCCCTCACACTAAGCCACCCTGTGGCATCTGTCGTCTTGCACACACCCCCCGATGAGAATACCACGACAGTTGGCACCCACCGTGGGGCGGTACTATGCTACCGCGCTGCTCCTGGTTTTGCAGTCCCGGCGGGACCATCTTCGCCATCACCTCCGTGGCGTCGCGCCGTCTCCCGGGTAGCGCTCGGGGGCTCGACTTCGACCCGCCCCTGGAGCGGCCGCACGGGACGACACGTCCTCGTCGTCGGCCTCGCCGCCTTCGTCATCACCACCGTTGCGACGCCGCCTGTCCGTTCGCGCGCGTGACGCACGCGGGCCCTCGCTTCGGTCGACCGCATCCGTCCGCGCGCCACTCGCATCCGCTCCCCTTCGCGGCGTGCTTTGCTCCGGCGGAAATGCGGTCGCTCCTCCATACACACTAGCCAGCAAGCCAGTCAATCCTCATACCATGGTCGTACACTTCCTTGACTATGGTCAGATAATGCCATACAATAGTCAGACATACCCCAGATGATCACGTGGTCAGATACCACCCAAACAATCCCCAAACAACGGCCATATACATCCCAGATAGTGCACGTACACAAGTCAGATACCCTTGTACAGCACCCAGATAATGGCCATACATCAATCAGAAAATGACGACTTCGCCGTTGCTGCTCTCTCTCTCCAGTCCCTCGCGCGCAACTCTCGCCTGCGGCCGTGCTCTGCTTCACCACCGCGCCGAGCTGCACGCAGCTGTCCGCCCACCTCGCCTGCACCGTCCCTGCGTGCCAGCAACCCACTGCCGCGTCTGGCTCCGCTATCTGGCCCCGTCCACGCGCGCCGAGTCCTCCACCATCCGGCTCGCGCCCCCATCCTCCGGCTCCCTGCTCCCTCACGCCGACGTCTGCGAGCACTCGGACACTGCCGCGCCGCCTGCTCGCCTCCTGGCGGCACCAACCACACCCGTCTGCGTCGCCTCGGGCCGACGGCTCCGCCCCAAGTGCTCGGACGCCAGCGCCGCGGCTGCCGTGTGCTCCTCCGCCCACGCCGGCTGTGGCCTCGTCCTGGCCCGGCCGTCTGCCGGCTTCGGTCGGCCGCCTCCCGTGCCACTCGGCGCTGCTCCAGCCGGCGACCGCGCGCACCGCCGACTCCCCCGCGCCCTTGCGGCCCTCTCCGCCGCTCCCACAACTCGTCGCTCCGGCTGCTCCGTCCGCCTCCAGCGCCTGCCTGCCCCGTTCGGCTTGCGGCCACCTCGCCGCCAGTCGGCCTCGCCCGTGCTTGCCCAGCCGGCTCCGGCCTCCCCATCCGCCTGGTCGAGCTTGCCTCCGCCTCCCGCGCTTCCAGGCCCTGTTCGGCCCGCAGCCTCCTCGCCGCCAATCGGCCTGGCCCGCGCCGTCTCTTGCCCAATCGGCTCCGGCCTCCCCGTGCAACTGGTCGCGCTCGCATCCGCCTGCGCACCCGCAGGCCTAGGCCGGCCCCGGCCCTGCGCATCCGTCGGCTTGCCGCCCTGCGGTGGCCGGCTCCCGCATCGACCGCGTCCAGCCATCGCTCCTTGCAGCCAGCTGCAAAAACAGCCAAGATTCAGAAGAAAGAAAGAAACGAAGAGGCCAAGTGCCTGCTAGCCGGCAAGCGAAAAAAGAAAATCACGTCCGGCAGGAAAGAAAGAGTGGTCGGCTGTTTAAACAGAAAGAAGAAAAATAATCCGGCTGCTCGCGTGATCCATCCGGCTGTTAAAAAGAAAGGCGTCCGGCTGCAAACGAGAAACGGAGCAGAAGAAAAGGTGTTTGTCCGGCTATACGGGCAGACAAAAAGAAGAAAAGAAAGAACGTTAACTCCAACAAAGAAGACAAAGTAGTCACTGGGAGATTCGGCCCGACTGTTCCACAGTCGGCCCGAATCTCGGGGGCTACACCCAACGGGTGCGCTGACGCGCCCCCGTGAAGAAGAAGACAAAGTAGTTGCCGGAAGATCCGGCCCGACTGCTCAGCAGTCGGTCCGAATCTTAGGGGCTACACCCAGCGGATGCGTTGGCGCTCCCCCGCGAAGATTGCAGACAAGAGAAGAGTTTTGTCAGCCTCGCAGCAGCCGGTAGAAAAGAAAAAAGAAGAAAATGGGCATTGCAAGACGCCTCGCCGCCTGGCCGGTCGAGCCTGACCGGCCAGGACCCCCCTTCGAGCACCCGGAGGCTCGAAGGCTGCACCCAGCGGGTGCACCGGCGCGCTCCGCGAGCGCTGAGCCGCATCGGCTGTCTTCGGCAAACTCCGCCTTGGCTGCACAAAAACCAATGTGAGCTCCTCAGCCGCATATTTTTGCACCACGCAAGCACGGATAACCCTGAGCGATGCTTAGGGGACTATCTCCGCATTTTATTACAGTTGCATCACTGTTCGCCCCGGCGCCAGCCAGAGTTGGCCCGGAGGCTGGCCACTTGGCCTGAGACGTTAGTTCCCGCAGACGGCTTAGTAGTGTGCATGGTATCAAAGGCCCACTCTCAGTCACGGACCGCGGAGCAGCTGTCCGGCTAGCAAGAGTGAACGCTGGAGGCCACCAACGCGAAAAACATCCGGGAAGAAAAATGGTTCGGGCGACCCGGCCGTTTCCTTTACAAGTATCAGCTCGGTCGAATCTGCTCCCAGACTCTGAGTACTGTACACTCCACTTTGCGGCCCACTCTCAGCCACGGACTGCAGAGCAGCTGCCCGGCAAGCGAGAGCACAAGCCAAAGAACGGAGGGAACACGAAAAAGATTGAAGGGGGCTCGGACGAAACCGAGTCGGCACCCTCCGCATAAAACTTGCAATGCTAAAAAAGCAACATTTGATATATCTGCATGGACTAACTTCGTCTTTTTGCATGATCATTTCCGTGGG
>NC_057806.1:111218654-111289304 GCF_018294505.1 Triticum aestivum
GTTGCCCGGAGGCTCGGGGGCTACTGTCGGAGTTATTGGCGACGGGTACCCCAAAGACGGTGAGGGAGTCGTGGATTAGGGGGGTATCTGGACAGCCGGATTATATCCTTTGGCTGGACTGTTGGGCTATGAAGATACAAGATTGAAGACTTCGTCTCGTGTCCGGATGGGACTCTCCTTGGCGTGGAAGGCAAGCTTGGCAATACGGATATGTAGATCGCCTTCCTTGTAACCAACTCTGTGTAACCCTAGCCCCCTCCGGTGTCTATATAAACCGGAGGGTTTAGTCCGTAGGAACAACAATCATACCATAGGCTAGCTTCTAGGGTTTAGCCTCTCTGATCTCGTGGTAGATCAACTCTTGTACTACTCATACTATCAAGAACAATCAAGCAAGACGTAGGGTATTACCTCCATCAAGAGGGCCCGAACCTGGGTAAACATCGTGTCCCCTGCCTCCTATTACCATCCGCCTCAGACGCACAGTTCGGGACCCCCTACCCGAGATCTGCCGGTTTTGACACCTACATTGGTGCTTTCATTGAGAGTTCCTCTGTGTCATCATCATTAGGCTTGATGGCTCCTCCTTCAATCATTGATAACGATGCAATCCAAGGTGAGACTTTTCTCCCCGGACAGATCTTTGTATTCGGCGGCTTCGCACTACGGGCCAACTCGCTTGGCCATCTGGAGCAGATCGAGAGTAACGCCCCTGGCCACCAGGTCAGGTTTGGAAACTTAAACTACATGGCCGACATCCGTGGAGACTTGATCTTCGACGGATTCGAGCCCCTGCCGACTATGTCGCACGGTCAAGATGAGCATGATTTAGCTCTACCATCGGACAACGTTTGGGAGACCGCACCGGCAACCGCTCCGACCCTCAATTCGGAGCCAATTGCGCCATCCACGGACGGGTGGATAGACCCCGCCACGGAGGCCGCATTCTCAACGGCGATCGAGCCAAGTATCGACCTTACCCTTCACAAGAGCCGTGACGCCAAACTGCCGGATTCTTCCCCAGCCACAGACTCGGAACCGCCTGTGCCCGTGCCTACCGAATCCGACTGGGCAGCGATCATGGAGTTCACCTCCGCGGATATCTTTCAGCACTTGCCCTTCGACGACATACTGAACTCATTAAGGTCTCTATCCTTGTCAGGAGAGTCCTGGCAGAACTATGTCCGGCAGGATTGGGATGCGGATGACGAAGAAATTCGCTGCCCACCCACCACCCACTTAGTAGCCACTGTCGACGATTTGACCGACACGCTCGAGTTCGACTCCGAAGACATCGACGGTATGGACGACGATGCAGGAGACGAACAGGAGCCACTGCCCACAGGGCACTGGACGCCCACTTCATCATATGATGTATACCTGGTGGACACACCCAAAGAAAACGACGACGAGGAACGGAAGGACGCGGCGAAGGATCGTTCCCTCGAGAAGCAGTCAAAGCGGCGGCGTAAGCGCCGCTCCAAATCCCGCCTCGGCAGAAAAAGCGATCATACAGACCCAGCGATAGAGCAGGGTGAGCCAGCGGACGACAAACACGGCATTAAACCACCGTCTGACCACGGCAACACGGAGAATCAAACCGAACACCCGACCCCGGCGAAGATAACAATCCGGATGACATCACACCGAATAGGCACCCGGAGCAACAGAATACCCATCAAAGGCTTGTTGCCACTGCGAGGAGTCTGAAAAAGCAGAAGCAAAGGCTCAGGGCTGCACAAAACACACTCAGAATTAGATGGAGTGAAGTACTCAACACTGCAGCAAAGTACGGCGGTAGTCGCCACACAAAGAGCTACCCGAAGCGAAAGCTGCTACCTGAATTCGATGAGGAGGCCTTAGATCCCCCACAATCAAAAAACAAAGCAGCCATTCGGTCGGATAGACGACCTCCTGGCCAACATAGAGCGGCAAACGACGCCGCACATAAGCCAGTACGCGAACCACGTGAGGACTCGCATCAAAAGGACGGCGCAACCAGATCCATCTACGGGACAAGCAAGCGCGCTCCAGCACACAATGCAACACAATAAAAATCCGAACACCACGGTACACCCAAATATAGGGGTGCCGCACACCCCTATGTTTCACCGATGAGGTGCTGGACCATGAATTTCCAGAGGGATTCAAACCCGTAAACATAGAGGTGTACGATGGAACAACAGACCCTGGGGTCTGGATTGAGGACTACATCCTCCATATCCACATGGCTCAAGGAGACGATCTCCACGCCATCAAGTACTTACCCCTCAAGCTCAAAGGGACAGCTTGGCACTGGCTGAAAAGCCTCCCGGAAAACTCCATTGGAAGCTGGGAAGAGCTCGAAGACGCTTTTCGGGCAAATTTTCAAGGGACCTATGTCCGACCACCGGATGCAGACAATTTAAGTCATATAACTCAACAGCCCGGAGAGTCAGCCCGAAAGCTTTGGAACAGGTTTCTCACTAAAAAGAACCAAATAGTCCACTGTCCGGACGCCGAAGCCTTAGCAGCTTTCAAGCACAACGTTCGAGACGAATGGCTTGCCGGACACCTCGGCCAAGAAAAGCCAAGAACAATGGCAGCATTAACAAGCCTCATGACCCGCTTTTGCGCGGGCGAGGACAACTGGTTAGCCCGATGTAGCACCAATGACCCAAGTACATCCGAAGTCAGGGACGGAAACGAGAAGCCACGACGCAACAAAAACAAGCGCCGGAATAAAGAGGATAGCCCGAAGAGCACGGCGGTAAACGCCGGATTCAGAAGCTCTCGGCCAGGTCAGCAAAAGTTGCCCTCCAAAGGCAACATAGATGAACTGTCCAGCCTAAACAAGATTCTGGACAAAATATGTCAGATCCACAGCACCCCCGATAAACCTGCAAATCATACCCATAGAGAATGTTGGGTCTTCAAGCAGTCCGGCAAGCTCAACGCCGAACACAAGGGGCAGGATACACCAAGCGAAGACGAGGACGAGCCTCGCAAGCAAAGCACTGGGGAGCAGAAGAAATTCCCACCAGAAGTCAAAACAGTAAACGTGTTACACGTGATAAAGGGGAGAAACAAAGCGGCACTCCTAGAGACACATGCCCCATGGCCTATCACCGCAGAGTTCTGCCACTGGTCGTCCCAACCGATCACCTTTGACCATCGGGATTACTCGGCAAGTATTCGGCATGCAGGATGGGCTGTCTTGGTGTTGTACCCAATAATTGACGAATACCACTTCACACGAGTCCTGATGGACGGCGGCAATAGTTTAAACCTGATATATCAGGACACAGTCCGCAAAATGGGGATAGACCCAACAAAAATTAGCCATAGCAATACTACCTTTAAATGAGTAACACCAGGCCCAGAAGCCCATTGCACGGGCTCCCTGCTACTAGAGGTTATATTCGGCTTTCCCGACAACTTCCGCAGTGAAAATTTAACCTTCCACATCGCGTTGTTCCAAAGTGGCTATCAAGCACTACTCGGACGCGAAGCTTTCTCTCGCTTTAATGCAATACCGCATTACGCTTCTCTCATGCTTAAGATGCCCGGTCCACGTGGCATCATTACAGTAAATAGAAATATTGAGCGCTCCTTGCGCGCGGAAGACCGTGCGGCCGCCTTGATAGCCGCACACTAGACGGCCTCACCAACTAGAGTATCTGACAGGTTGTTAAGACCACGGACACGGTTAGACGAGTCCGGTGCAGCTATACATAATTGATGCAGGTTTGATGGCCATACCCTATAACAATACAAGGGGCTCAACGCATGTAAACAAGTGACAATTAGGCTCAACTTTACTCATCTTGAACTGTACATGGTTTATTTAGTATAACCTACCTTTTTGCACGACAACTTTTTAACTAAGTTCCTCTCTTTTACAGATGACCATCGTGCTACACCCGTCCAGGATATGGCACAATGGAGACACAGGCGCAGACGTGAAGCATGGACCCATTCCAAGGATACTTTTTAGATTAAGACCCTGCGTAAACCTTTTTTACTGTCTCTTGTTGATACACATCCCCCGGATTCTCAGTACAATTGAGAAGGATGCTGACGTATTGGCATGTGGCCACGTCAGAATATTGCACGTACCTAGACACTAGGGGCTTATTACAAAGGGCACTGTTTAAGCCCGGTTTACATCATAAAGACCGAATACCTTAGGGAGTGTTCGGCGTCGCGAGTTTGGCCTTATATGCATCTGCTCAGAATCATGTCTTTGGTCAAATGTTGGGTTTGCCCGGCTCCTGTGTTTTGCTGCCTTATGTTCCGCTATATCGTCTAAGGAGACACCGGGAGAACTACTGCAATTGTGCCCTGGTTCATCCGGACGAGCACCTCAGGACAGAAAGCCGAAAACTGACTGTCATGATATAGCGTGAGACTGGTCAACCACTCGATGACCTAGCGAAATCTTCGGGATTCCTCTGCCTTAATGAAGGGCCGTTTCCCGGCTAGGCATGTACGCACCCCAAATTCGGCTGAGCGCGGAGCCACTAGGGGCTATATAGTAGCCCCATTGTCAAACTCCTCTGGCTAAGTGAAAGTGTTAAAGCATTATAGTCCGATTGCCTAGTTCGCTGCGCTATCACCTCCTTAATGGACCAAGACGTTGGATGAAGTTTGAACTTGCATCTTCTGCGAACACCCCCGCATTATATGCGTGGGGGCTGAAGCCAACGACTGCCATCTTTCAGGTTATATACATATATACATAAACGGCCGCACATGAGGCATCATAGTACTTTCGGGCAAAAGTATAAATACAGCCTTGATAAACTCAACAAAACATTGTTTTTACAATGGGAATACAAGTCACTTAAACATAATATTCTTCGAGCACTGAGCCTCTATTGAACGAGCGCCTTCAAGAACTTCTTTAAAGTAGTGCTCGGCAACCACTCGGCCTATGGCCGAACCCTGTGCCACAATAGTGGTGGCATCCATCTCCTCCCAGTATGTTTTGGCACGGGCAAGGGCCATCCGTGAGCCTTCTATGCATGCCGACCTCTTTACAGCATCGATGCGTGGCACAGCAGCAAGGAATTGCTGCACTAAGCTAAAGTAGCTATTCGGCCTTGGCCCTCCTGGCCACAGATGATCCACAACGGACCTCATGGAGAGTCCGGATAATCTATGGAGCTCGGCCCAACCGGTCAATCGCTCATTCAGCAACAGCGGACGGACTGGAGCGTGAAACTGTGACCAGAACAGCTTCTCCACTTCAGGACCTTTCTGATCCTTGAAGTACTCGGCCGCATCAGCAGCACTTGCAGCCAAATCCATGTACTCGTCCGTAGAACTCCATAGCCGGTCCAGAGGAGCATATTTCGGATCTCCAAACTTAGTCCGCAACAAGAAGGGCTTCCCGGAAACGACATCCGCAGCTTGATTCAGCTCCTCCTTTGTCGCTCTAATTTTGGAGCGGGCTTCCTTGGCAGCCACCCGGGCCTTTTCCAGGTCCGTCGCCTTAGCCCGGTTTTCTTCTTCAAGAAGTCGGTAACGGTCAGCAGCATCTTTTAACTCCACGACCATCTTGGCAATTTTTTCTTTGCTCTCGCAATGTGCGGCCAGTTCGGCCCTTAAACCCTCGGCCGCCTTTAAAGCGGCTGCATTGCTGCTCCTTGCTTGCTCCTTGGCTCGGGCAAGCTTTGCCCGAAGGGTCTCCACGGTGGCAGCTCCATCTGCAGTCAGAACATATTAAAGATACTGGCATCATGCTGCTCTTACTATGTGACAATCACCAGAAAAATCACCTACCCTGTGCCTCGTCAAGCCGCTTGTTAACAAGCACGATGTCAGCATCTGCCGCATCCAGTTGCCGCCTTAGTTCGACAAACCCATCAGTTCGGCTAGCCACCGGAGCTTCAACCACCTGCATATAAAGGCGGTCTGGTTATTACCTGGGACTATGATCCTCTATTTGCCGCCGTTTTCGACGACAACCAGAGTCTCAGGGGCTACTATCTACACAGGGCACATCTAAAAATGTGTGGTACTGTCAAAAATGTACATCATTTCGTGTACCTCAAAACCCGTCAGTAGACTCATAAAGTCTTCATGCAACCCGCTTTCGACGGACGAAATCCTTTCAATCACCGTACCCATCAATGTGTGGTGCTCTTCTGAGATAGCCGCTTGCTCCAGCAGATCCCTTAGTACGTCCGACCGCGCACCAGACGGTGCCGGACTCTTTTGATTGCTCTCTTCGAGAGCCGGATACTGAGGACTTCGGGTGGCCATAGGATTACCTTCCGCGACGACACCTCGGGGTCGCCCGCCCCGTGAGGCGGTGTGGCAGGGGGAGGCGTTTCGCTCTCCATCATCTCTGGAAGAAGATCCCCTGAAGACGAGCTCTGTTGAGAAGGGCTAAGATCCGAAATGCAAGATAAATGCTTCGGTTATTTTCCTCAGAAGTAAAGCGAGATATTTTCATTATTAAGTACCCTTTTACTTACAGCTTGGTGGAGGGCTGGTCCCCTTGAGGGCATAGTGCGGCCAGGGTATCCCCTAGGGCAGGACCCTCCGGCGGAGATTTCTTCCCCCGTTTGGAGACCATTGTCTCCGGGTCCTCAGAGGCGGTTCTCTTCCTTCCCTGGGGAGAGCAAGTTTCAGTTCCTCCTCCCCGGCTAACCTCCTTCACGGAGGCGCTAGCCTCCTTGTTCCCCCCTTTATCCTCTCCTGAGGGCGCTTGATATGGTGCGATCTCCAGCATCCTGGTTAGCACGGGATTTGGTGAGGTCTCAGGGAGGGGGGCCGGACACCTGATCAACTTTGCCTTCGCTATCCAATCCTGGACAAAGAGCGGCTTTTTTAGGGCAACATTGCTATAAATAAACGGACAGTGTGTTCGGATGCGGGGCTACTTACTTGGGTATCCGGGCGATTGCAGCTCAGACCTGCATCCTCGGTGATGTTCGGACACATTATTTGTGGTCCGAAGAACAATTTGTACATCTCTTCGTGCGTCATGCCGAGGAAATGTTGAATGGCTCGCGGTCCTTCCGGGTTGAATTCCCACATGCAAAGGGGCCGTCGTTTGCAAGGCTGGACTTGGCGAACTAGCATAACTTGCACTACCATAACCAGACTGAAATCTCTCTCAAAGAGATCTTGGATACGGCTTTGCAGTATTGGCACGTCCGTGGTTGGACCCCAGCTCAGCCCCCTACTGATCCATGACATCAGTTGTGGTGGGGGCCTGAGCGAAAGGTGGGGGCAGCTACCCACTTGGCACTTCGGGGAGCTGTGATGTAGAACCACTCCCGCTGCCACAACCCGGACACCTCTAGGAAGCAACCCTCAGGCCATGGAGCGTCAGCGATTTTGCTTATTAAAGCGCCTCCGCACGCTGCGTGCTACCTCTTGATCATCTTCGGCTTCATCTCGAAGGTCTTGAGCCACAAGCCGAAATGAGGGGTAATGCGGAGGATGGCCTCAGATACGACAATAAATATCGAGATGTGAAGAAGGGAATCCGGGGCCAGATCGTGAAAATCTAGCCCATAATAGAACATAAGACCCCTAACAAAGGGATCCAGAGCGAGCCCTAGTCCTCGGAGGAAGTGGGAGAAGAACACGACGCTCTCGTTGGGTTCGGGAGTAGGGACGACCTGCCCTCGGGCAGGCAGCCGATGCGAAATTTCTGCGGTCAGATATCTAGCCTCTCTCAACTTCTTGATGTCCTCCTCCGTGACGGAGGAAGGCATCCACCGACCTTGAAGGTTGGATCTGGACATAGTTGAAGGTCCGAAGTGCCTAAACCTGAGCTTTGGGTGTTGGAACTCGAGTTGGGAGGCGGATTCGATTAAGATCGAGAGGAAAAAGCCTTGTCCCCTTTATAAAGAGGGTGAATATCAAGCGTCCTCCGCATGGCCGTTTGGGACTTGCCTAAGATCTAGGAGTCCTACCCATAGGCACGTTTGGGTTACCCACGTCCGTATTGATGAGAATCCCGTAATAAATGGGACATAATCTCTGCTTCGACAAGACGTGCCAAGGAAACTGCCTCGCGAAACACGCAGACATTGGTTATGAGAAACGATTCGAATAAAGACCTGGCTGTGGTGTGGTGTCACACTACGGGGTACGTCAGCAGATTAGATTTATGTAAATATTATTCTCTCTACGGTGGTATGTGGAACTTGTTTTGCAGAGCCGAACACGATCCTCGTGTTCAAAATCTTCTATGAAGTATTCGGAGGAGGAACCCGCCTTGCAATGCCGAAGACAATCTGCGCGCCGGACTCATCATCATTGAAGCCTGGTTCAGGGGCTACCGAGGGAGTCCTGAATTAGGGGGGTATCCGGACAGCCGGATTATATCCTTTGGCCGGACTATTGGACTATGAAGATACAAGATTGAATACTTCATCCCGTGTTCGGATGGGACTCTCCTTGGCGTGGAAGACAAGCTTGGCAATACGGATATGTAGATCTCCTTCGTTGTAACCGACTCTGTGTAACCCTAGCCCCCTCCGGTGTCTATATAAACCGGAGGGTTTAGTCTGTAGGAACAACAATCATACCATAGGCTAGCTTCTGGGGTTTTGCCTCTCTGATCTCATGGTAGATCAACTCTTGTACTACTCATACTATCAAGAACAATCAAGCAGGACGTAGGGTATTACCTCCATCAAGAGGGCCCGAACCTGGGTAAACATCGTGTCCCCTGCCTCCTGTTACCATCCGCCTCAGACGCACAGTTCGGGACCCCCAACCCGAGATCCGCTGGTTTTGACACCGACAAACGGCAAGGCGATATTTCAAGACATCGGGGCTAGGAAAGCCCCTCAGTCCCACTGCCCGGCCGCTCCTGTCGGCTCCTCGTCTGATTGCTCTGCCCGGCCGGCTGCCGGCTGCTGACTGCACCGACCAGCCAGCTACCGACTGCGCCAACAAGCTGGTTGCCGACTGCAGCCCGACCCGACACCGACAAGACAGCCACATCGCGGTGTCATCTACAATGTACATGTCCCCTTTACACTATTCTATAAAGTGCCCAGGGGACAAGCATGACATCCACCCATGCCTCTAGCTAGCTAGCTACCATGCAACTACCTAGCTTACTTCCTAAGCTACCCACATAGCTTACATATGAAGCTAGCCATGCCTATATAAGCTAGCTCCATCCATCCATCAGAGGAGGACACTCACGCATGAGCACACAAGCACCACCACGGCCACTCCATTCGGCCACAAGCTAGCCACCCTCTCACTTGTGCTCATATGCATATACGAGGCCAGATGCCTGCGACACTGACCTCAGATACAGCTCCAGGAGCACTCTGTACCAAATATACCAGATATAGTCAGACATGCCAGAGTAGGGGTATTGAGGGAGTCCTAGATAAGGGGGTGTCCGGATAGCCGGACTATACCTTCGGCCGGACTCCTGGACTATGAAGATACAAGATTGAAGACTTCGTCCCGTGTCCGGAAGGGACTTTCCTTGGCGTGGAAGGCAAGCTTGGCGATACGGATATGTAGATCTCCTACCATTGTAACCGACTCTGTGTAACCCTAGGCCTCTCCGTTGTCTATATAACCGGAGGGTTTTAGTTCGTAGGACGAACAACAATCATACCATAGGCTAGCTTCTAGGGTTTAGCCTCCTTGATCTCGTGGTAGATCTACTGTTGTACTACCCATATCATCAATATTAATCAAGCAGGAGTAGGGTTTTACCTCCATTGAGAGGGCCCGAACCTGGGTAAAAACATCGTGTCCCTTGTCTCCTGTTACCATCCGCCTAGATGCACAGTTCGGGACCCCCTACCCAAGATCCGCCGGTTTTGACACCGACATTGGTGCTTTCATTGAGAGTTCCTCTGTGTCGTCACTTTTAGGCCCGATGGCTTCTCCGATCATCAACAGCGATGCGATCCAGGGTGAGACCTTCCTCCCCGGACAGATCTTCGTATTCGGCGGCTTTGTACTACGGGCCAATTCGCTTGGCCATCTGGAGCAGATCGAAAGCTATGCCCCTGGCCATCAGGTCAGATTTGGAAGTTTGAGCTACACGGCCGACCTCCGCAGAGACTTGATCTTCGACGGATTCGAGCCGCAGCCGAGCGTGCCGCACTGTCACGATGGGCATGATCTAGCTCTGCCGCCGAACAGTGCCTTGGAGGCCGCACCCGCATCAGCTCCGACCCTTAATTTGGAGCCAACTGCGCCAATCGAGGATGGGTGGTTGGACACCGCCTCGGGGGCTGCAATCTCTACGGCGATCAAGCCGAACACCAGCCCTATTCTCTGCGAAGCCCGTGACTCCAAGTAGCCGGACTCCTCTCCAGACTCCGAGCCCTCTGCGCCCCTACCAATCAAACCCGATTGGGCGCCGATCATGGAGTTCACCGCCGCGGACATCTTTCAGCACTCGCCCTTCCGCGATATTCTGAATTCACTAAAGTCTCTCTCTTTATCAGGAGAGCCCTGGCTAGACTATGGTCAGCAAGGTTGGGATGCGGATGATGAATAAATTCAAAGCCCACCCACCACCCACTTCGTAGCCACTGTCGATGATTTAACCGACATGCTCGACTTCGACTCCGAAGACATCGACGGTATGGACGCCGATGCAGGAGACGATCAAGAACCAGTGCCTATAGGGCACTGGAAAGCCACCTCGTCGTATGATATATACATGGTGGACACCCCAAAAGAAGGCAATGGCGATGGAACAGAGGAGGATGACCCCTCCAAGAAGCAGCCTAAGCGCCGGCGTCAGCGGCGCCGCTCTGAATCCCGCCAAAGCAAAAATGGTGATTCCGGCACGGGAGATAATAACACCCCGGACAGTGCCGAAGACAACCACCTCCAGCAAGATTCAGCACAGGAGGATGGAGAAGCCAGCCCTCATGAGAGAGCGGCAGACCAAGAGGTCGAGGACGATAATTATATGCCTCCCTCCGAAGATGAGGCAAGCCTTGACAACGACGAATTTGTCATGCCGGAGGATCCCGTCGAACAAGAGCGTTTCAAACGTAGGCTCATGGCCACGGCGAGCAGCCTCAAGAAAAAACAGCAACAGCTTAGAGCTGATCAAGATTTGCTAGCCGACAGATGGACTGAAGTCCTTGCGGCCGAAGAGTATGAACTCGAACGCCCCTCCAAGAGCTACCCAAAGCACAGGTTGCTACCCTGATTAGAGGAGGAAGCACCTAAACCTACATCGCCAACGCATGATGCGGCCGACCGGCCACCCCGTGGCCGCGACAGAGAGGCCTCTCGGCCCTCCACTCAAGCCGCACCCCGGCGCCGCTCAAAAAATACCAAGGCACGGGAAAATGCGCCAGACCTGCGAGATATATTGGAGGACAAGGCAAGGCAAACAAGATCGATCTATGGATCGCGTGGGCGCCCTATGACACGAGACGGTAATCATCACTCCGGATACAGTAAATCCGGCCGGGCCGAACACAGTAGACAAAGCTCGTTTGAGCTGCATCGTGATATAGCCCAATACAGAGGCGTCGCACACCCACTATGCTTCACAGATGAAGTAATGGACCATCAAATCCTCGAGGGTTTCAAACCCGTGAACATCGAATCATACGATGGCACAACAGATCATGCGGCATGGATCAAGGACTATCTCCTTCATATCCACATGGCCCGCGGTGATGACCTACACGCCATCAAATACCTCCCACTCAAGCTTAAAGGACCAGCTCGGCATTGGCTTAACAGATTGCTAGCAGAATCAATTGGTTGTTGGGAGGACCTGGAAACCGCATTCCTCGACAATTTCCAGGGCACTTATGTGCGACCACCAGACGCCGATGACCTTAGCCACATAATTCAGCAGCCAGAGGAATTGGCCAGACAATTCTGGACACGGTTCCTAACCAAGAAAAATCAAATCGTCGAATGTCCGGATGCAGAGGCCCTAGCAGCCTTCAAGCATAACATCCGCGATGAGTGGCTTGCACGGCACCTAGGACAGGAAAAGCCGAAATCAATGGCAGCCCTCACCACACTTATGACCCGCTTTTGCGCGGGGGAAGACAGCTGGCTAGCTCGCAACAATAACATGACTAAGAGCCCTGGTAATTCGGATACCAAGGACAGCAGTGGCAGGTCGCGTCGCAACAAGCAAAAGCGCCGCATTAACGGCGACAATACTGAGGATACGGCAGTTAATGCCGGATTCAAAGGCTCTAAACCCGGTTAGCGGAAAAAGCCATTCAAAAGAAATACTCCGGGCCCGTCCAGTTTGGACCGAATACTCGACCGCTCATGCCAGATACATGGCACCCCCGAAAAACCAGCCAATCACACCAACAGGGATTGTTGGGTGTTCAAGCAGGCAGGCAAGTTAAATGCTGAAAGCAGAGACAAGGGGCTGCATAGCGATGACGAGGAGGAGCCTCGGCTGCCGAACAACAGTGGATAGAAAGGTTTTCCCCCACAAGTGCGGACGGTGAACATGATATACGCAACCCACGTCCCCAAGAGGGAGCGGAAGCGTGCGCTAAGGGACGTATACGCGATGGAGCCAGTCGCCCCAAAGTCCAACCCATGGTCTTCCTGCCCAATCACTTTTGATCGAAGGGACCACCCCACTAGCATCCGTCATGGAGGATTTGCCGCATTGGTTCTAGACCCAATTATTGACAGATTTCACCTCACTAGAGTCCTTATGGACGGCGGCAGCAGCCTGAACCTGCTTTACGAGGATACAGTGCGGAAAATGGGCATCGATCCCTCGAGGATTAAACCCACTAAAACGACCTTTAAAGGCGTCATACCACGTGTAGAGGCCAACTGTACAGGCTCAGTTACACTTGAAGTGGTCTTCGAATCTCCGGAAATTTCCGAAGCGAGGAGTTAATCTTCGACATAGTCCCGTTCTGCAGTGGCTATCATGCACTGCTTGGGCGAACCGCATTTGCCAAGTTCAATGTGGTGCCGCACTACGCATACCTCAAGCTCAAGATGCCAGGCCCTCGAGGAGTCATCATGGTCAATGGAAACACCGAACGCTCTCTCTGAATGGAGGAGCATACGGCGGCTATCGCAGCGGAAGTACAAAGCAGCCTCTCAAGGCAATTCTCCAGTCCGGCCATTAAACGTCTGGACACCGTCAAGCGCGCCCGGAGTAACCTACAACAAGACCGCCTGGCATGTTCCAAGCAAGCGTAGCAATGCGGCCCCAACCCCAGCCCTCGTGAACTTGCGAAACCAGTGTTGCGCGTACATAACTACGCTCTGGAAATACCATGGGCACAGGGGGAGGGGCACCATCACGGCACGCCCGAAACGCGGCTTAAACCGCACTAGGGGCTGCCGATTTCTTAATTTTCTCTTATTTTCAGGACTCCATTCTTCCGAAGGCTTGTCCGGCAGTAAAAATTGCCGCACAAACGATACAACCAGGGAAGCAGAAAGCTATGCCGCTCTATGGAACTCTAAGGTGGTCTCTATAATGAGCAATATACCTGTTTCACATACCATTCCACAGCTCGCCCCTGGAAAGGACATGTTAAATAGTCCCATCTTTTGCTTATTGCACTATTTGTATCGTTCTGCTTTGATCGCAGCTTTTTTAAATAAACAATGCATAGCTTCCGTCTACTATTGCATTACTCTTTTTTACGAATATATGTTCATTAATGACATGTTGCACCCGTACACTTTGGTACGGCCAATACGCCAGGGGCTTAAGTACCCCACAATACGGTGTGAGAAGTCCGAACACTTTCACAAGTGCGGCACCCCGAACTTATAGCATTATATGCATCGGCTCCGAATCATGTCTTGGGTCAATAGTTGGTTTTGCCCGGCTCCTATGTTTTGGTACCTTACGTTCCGTTATATCGGCTAAGGTAGCACTAGGAGAACTACTGCGATTGTGCCCCAGTTGAGCTGGGCTAAGCACCTCAGTAGAGAAAGCTAAAACTGACCATCATGATGAGGCGAGAGCTGGTCGCTGTTCGAGAGGTTTTCGAGTCCCTAAAGACTTATGCTGCTTAGAGCGAGGAGTCGGCTTTGTCCGGCCTAGGCGTGGATAGCGCCCCGAACTCGGTCTTCCGAACACTAGGGGCTTCGCCGAAATTTAAAATTATAGAATTCTATGGCTAAGTGAGAGTGTTCAAGCATTATAGTCCGATTGCCTTGTTCGTTGTGTTGAGCGCCTCCCTCGAAGGACCCAAGAATGGGAAAAAGAGCGCTCATGTTTATCCCGAACACCCCAGCACTCGTGGCATGGGGGCAGAAGCCGACGACTCGCCATCTCTCAAATTTGATAAACGGCCGCACAGAAGGTAATATTTTAAATTCAAAAGTGTTGCTTAGCGCATATGAACAAGTTTTCAGCGTACAGGATCACAAATGCGAGTTTACTCAAAAATTACATCTTTGGAGCATTCATCCGCTATAAGGCGGGCACCGTTCAAGACGCCCTCATAATACGCTTCCGGGACGCGATGCTCCTTGCCCGGCGGCGGCCCGTCCTTCACCAGCTTCTCCGCATCCATCTTACTCCAGTGCACTTTAGCACGGGCAAGCGCCCTACGGGCACCTTCGATGCAGACGGAGCGCTTGATTACTTCAAGCCATGGACAGGCATCCACCAGCTGCCTCACCAGCCCGAAGTAGCTATCAGGCAGAGCCTCTCCAGGCCAAAGCCGAACTAGGAGGCCCTTTATGGCATGTTCGGCCACCTTGTGGAGCTCGACCATTTGCTTCAGCTGGTCGCTCAAAGGCACTAGGTGTCCAGCCTCAGCATACTGAGACCAGAACACCTTCTCCGTCGAGCTCCCCTCCTCGGCTCGGTAGTAGGCGGCGGCATCAGACGCACTGCGGGGCAAATCTGCGAATGCTCCTAGAGAGCTCCGGACTCGGGTAAGTAACAAGTAATTCACTTTCATGTGCTTGCTTTGCATAATGAATGCCTTACCCGCCACTATCTTCTTCATCGCTTCAATTTCTTGGAGGGCTTTCTGGGCTTCGGCCTTGGCAGACTTCGCGCTTTCGAGGGCTGCCGCAAGCTCGGACGCTTGTGTCTTTGAGTCAAGCTCCAAACTCTCGTGTTTTTTCATGAGAGCCTGGAGCTCTGTCTGCACCTCCTCCACCCGCGCCTCCTGCTTCCCTCTCTCTGTACGCTCCGTGGCCGCTCTGTTTTTGGCCTCGGACAACGCTTTCTTAAGGGTTGCCACCTTGGTCGTGGCCCCTATAATAGCATGTTGATCCTGTCATTTTTTGCAACCACATCTTCTCTATGTACTTGCGCAAGGTATTACTTACCTTCCTTCTCCTCAAGTTGACTCTTGGCATGGCCGAGCTCGTTCTCGGACCGCGCGAGGTTTTGCTTCAGTGTATCCACCTCCGCAGTCAGTGCGGCGGAGGCCAGCAGCGAAGCCTGCATACACATATTGACTTGATTATGTTAGACTCCTGCGAATGTTATTAGATCCTCTATTCGGCTTTTCTTTCCGAATGCCGAACAGAGCATCAGGGGCTACTATCTATGCGGTAATAATTTTACATATTCTTTACTTACCTCAAAGCCTGTTAGAAGGCTGGCACATGCTTTAGTCAGTCCGCTCTTGGCGGACTGAACCTTCTGGATCACCGCACTCATAGTAGTGCGGTGCTCCTCGTCGATGGAGGCGCCGTTAAGCACCTCCAACAAATTGTCCGGTGCCTCCGGTTGGACGGAGGTCACCGGCTTGGTAGGCTTGCTCCTCTTGGAAGGAGGCTGCCTACCGGAGTCCAGAACCGTTGAAGGTTCCAGCGCGGTGTCCGGCTCAAGGCCGGACTTGGAGCCCTTGGGGGTTCTATCCCCTTTATGCCTGGAGTCCGGGAGGTCGCCTTGCGGCGCCTCCAGGACCACCTCCTCCTGGCTTGGAACCTGTTGGGACGCCACCTCGGCGTCGTCCGTAGGGTGGGGGGAGGTAGCCGTCGGAAGCGAATTCACATCCAACGAATCCAGGGAGCCGCTCGACGACTCGTCGAGCCCGGCCTTGGGCGGACTGCATAGTCATATTTGGCGTAAGGAGGAGCTGTGCAAGAAAGGAACACTATGAATTGCTCTGGTGTACGAATACTGACGATCTCGCCAGGGGCTTGGCCCTGTGCGGCCACTCCTCTTCGCCGTCGTCGGTGTTGGTGGAGTAGTCCGGAGGAAGGGTCTTTCCCTTCTTGGACCCTTCGGCCTCCCCAGTTGGGGCGGCCTTCCTTTTCTTCCCTCCCCCCGCTGGAGGGGGAGAGGTCTCTTCTTCCTCCTCCTCGTCTTCACGGGAGGAGTGCGTCTTGGAGTCGTCGGATGATGAATCTGACACCTCCAGGCGCCGGGCACTCTTTCGAGTCCCCGTGGCCTTCTTCTTGGCCTTCTTCTCCGGCACCACATAGGGTGCCGGAACCAGCAGCTTCGCCAAGCGAGCGTCCGCTGGGCCTTCGGGCAAAGGAGCCGGACAATTGATCTGTCCGGACGTCTCCTGCCAATCCTGTCAAAGGTAAGGGAGCTTAGATCCCGCATGCAGCCAAACTATGAAAAAATAATACCCTGTAAAAGGTAAAAACAGCTTACCGCACTAGCGTGACGCTGCATGCCGAATCTGCGATCCTCGGTAGCGGATGCGGGGGCCTCGGCGCCCTTGAAAAGCACCTTCCAGGCATCTTCGTACGTCGTGTCGAAGAGCCTGCTCAGAGTTCGGTGCTGCGCTGGGTCGAACTCCCACAGGTTGAAAGCCCGTTGTTGACACGGGAGGATCCGGCGGATGAGCATAACCTGGACTACGTTGACAAGTTTGAGCTTCTTGTCTACCAGGGTTTGGACGCATGTTTGGAGTCCGGTCAGCTCTCCTTTTTTACCCCACGACAGGCCCATCTCTTTCCAGGAGGTGAGCCGCGTAGGGGGTCCGGATCGGAACTCGGGGGCTGCGACCCATTCAGGGTCGCGCGGCTCGGTGATGTAAAACCACCCTGATTGCCACCCCTTTAGGGTCTCCACGAAGGAGCCCTCGAGCCATAGGACGTTGGGCATCTTGCCCACCATGGCGCCTCCGCACTCCGCCTGGGTGCCGCGCACCACCTTCGGCTTGACATTGAAAGTCTTGAGCCATAGGCCGAAATGGGGGCGGATGCAGAGGAAAGCCTCGCACACGACGATAAACGCCGAGATGTTGAGGACAAAGTTCGGGGCCAGATCGTGGAAATCTAGGCCATAGTAGAACATGAGCCCCCGGACAAATGGGTGGAGAGGGAAGCCCAGTCCGCGGAGGAAATGGGGGAGGAACACCACCCTCTCATGGGGCCTAGGGGTGGGGATGAGCTGCCCCTCTTTGGGAAGCCGGTGCGCAATGTCGTTAGACAAGTATCCGACCTTCCTCAGTTTTTGATGTGTCCCTCCGTGACGGAGGAGACCATCCACTTGCCTCCCGCTCCGGACATGGCTGGAGAAGGTTGAGGTGGGGTGTGCGGACTTGGGCGCTGGAGCTCGAGTGTGCGGAAATGGATAGGCAAAGGAGGAAGAAGGCGTGGATGAAAAGGTGGATCCTTATCCCCTTATATGGGCGGACGCGACTATGCGTCCCCGCCAGCCTGGTAAAACTCGCTTATCTCCCAAGCGCTGTAATCAGTGGCGCGGTTGGGTTACCCACGCCCGTATTGACGAGAATCCCGGAATAAGGGGACACGATCTCTGCTTTCACAAGACGTGCCAAGGAAACTGCCTCGCTAAACGCGCTGAGATGGGACAGTAAAATGATTCGAATAAAGACTTGGCCGTGGTGTGATGTCATGCTACGGAATGCGTCAGCAGATTAGATTTGTGTAAATATTATTCTCTCTATGGCAATACGTGGAAACTTATTTTGCAGAGTCGGACACTACCTTTGTGTTCAAAATCTTCTATGAAGTACTTGAAGGAGGAACCCGCCTTGCAATGCCGAAGACAATCTGCGCGCCGGACTCGTCGTCATTGAAGCCTGGTTCAGGGGCTACTGAGGGAGTCCTGGATAAGGGGGTGTCCGGATAGCCAGACTATACCTTCGGCCGGACTCCTGGACTATGAAGATACAAGATTGAAGACTTCGTCCCGTGTCCGGAAGGGACTTTCCTTGGCGTGGAAGGCAAGCTTGGCGAGACGGATATGTAGATCTCCTACCATTGTAACTGACTCTGTGTAACCCTAGCCCTCTTCGATGTCTATATAAACCAGGGGGTTTTAGTCCGTAGGACGAACAACAATCATACCATAGGCTAGCTTCTAGGGTTTAGCCTCCTTGATGTCGTGGTAGATCTACTCTGTACTACCCATATCATCAATATTAATCAAACAGGAGTAGGGTTTTACCTCCATCGAGAGGGCCCGAACCTGGGTAAAAACATCGTGTCCCTTGCCACCTGTTACCATCCGCCTAGACACACAGTTCGGGACCCCCTACCCGAGATCCGGCGGTTTTGACACTGACAGGTATTATCTCTCCGGAGAGCCCCGAACCTGGGTAAACTACCGCGTGCTACTTGCATACCCGCTCCCGGGCCTATCAGCGTCAGTCTTGCCCTCAAACTAAGCCACCCTGTGGCATCTGTCATCTTGCACCCCCCTCCCCGTGAGAATACCTCAACAGGGGGGGTTAGGTGGGCTGCAGGGCTGTGTAGAAGGCATTGGGCTGAGAAGAGAGAAGAGAAATGCCGCCCGGCAATAGTTTCCGGATAGCAAAAACATCCGATGATAGACCGGCTATACTGCCGCTATAGTTATCCATTGGGGGCGTCAAACAAACTCCGAATGCGATGAAACTTGGCAGGAGGCCTACCTACAACATAACAACACCGCACGCCAACTTTCATCCCATTCCAAGAACATTTTCCGGCCACTTATAAAATAATATTTCGGAGGTGCCGCGAGCGCGTGCAAGTGTGTCTGGGCTTAGAATGGATAGCGGAAAGAACTGGGAGATCCGGACGGATGCAAGTTTTGAAAACATGATGATGTAATGCACATGATGACATGGCATGATGCAACACGCAAGCGAATGACAAGGCAACAACAGCGAATAACTGGAAGACACCTGGCACATCGGTCTCGGGGTGTTACAACACTCCACCACTACAAGAGGATCTCGTCCCGAGATCTAGGATGGCACCGGGGGAAACGGAAGTGGAAGAGAAGAGGTAAAACTAAGTTGCTTCTTTGACAAATGAGTGAAACCAAAGATCCTTGTGAGGTTGAACAATTTCTAAAAAAGAATACAACGAAGATGAACAAAGTTGAAAACACTCCGTTATAAAAGAGGAACAAGGAACGATAAAGATCAATTACGACAACACTCCGGTTGAGAATGAAAGGCATAGAATATGAACTTGGAAAAATGAAAGCACTTGGATGAGACTCCGGTTAGAAGAGGAATGATAGACACAACACTCCGGTTAAGACAAGATAGAGAAGGAATAAGAATGATATAATTTGGACAACACTCCGACTGAAACATGGAAGGAATTAACAAGAAGTTGAGAAGATGGGATGATACTTGGTGAAATCAACAACACACTGCCTCCGGGACTATTGAAAAATGGCACAAGGGGTAAGAAAGATTTCAGACAACACTCCGGTTGAGAAGGGAGGCAAAAACTTGATAAGATGAGAGAACTTGAATGGAGGACACGACACTCCGGTTGAATGGATAAGCACGAAAAGAACACGATCCTCACAATTCGAGATGATGAGTAAAGAGAGCAACATCACAAAGCCTCCGGAAGAAAAGAATAGAAGATAACTCATTGGAATAAAAGAATGTAGAAGAAAATGCCAACTTCTGCCACAAATGAGATTGGAGAGCACCCTTTCAAGACGGTTATAACGGAATTGTTGAAAAACCAACAACAAAACGAATAAGCTTATAGTGGGCTTATGAAAAAAACTTCTCAAAATTTAAGGTGAAATTCTGCCACTAGCGGAAACAATAGATTGAATTGACATCAACAAGGAGATGAGAAGCTTATTTTACCGGGAGGATAAATGAAGAGCTTGGGTCATTTATAAGCACCATAAATAGCAGCAATCCTTAGGGAAAGCTTTAGGTGAAATATAGCCCAAGATAACTCCAATGAAGAGATTGATGGATTGAGAAGAGCTCATGCTCGGAGAAATTGATGGGTTTAACTATCTCATTCTTGACAACTGTTGAATCATGACACCCGAAGGGAAATTGTCAAGAGTGACATACCACCACCTCAAAAGACAAGAGAGAAAGAATTGCACTTCGGAATGCAAGATGAAGAATGCTTGAACTCTTCAAAACAAAGCATGTGTTGAGCACCATGTTAAATTTTGAGTATTGCTTGGCAGATCTTAATTCCGAGAGAAATCTTAAAGAACAGTTGAAGAATGAAAGGAATCCTTGACGAACCACCATGTTGAGCCTTCATGAGAACTTCACTAATAAAAGAATGATCAAAAAGAAGTGAAGGATGAAAAGAATAAGATTGAAGCCTTGCAATGATTAGATGGAGCTTCGTGACGAGCTAACCGAGAAAACTTGGGACTCCAGAAAAAAAGATGAACAATTGAAATCAAGAATTTTGATGAACCTCCGGAATAAGGAATTAATCACTTGGATGAAATAATAATAAGAATTATATTATGTGTATCCTTCACCAATTTAAATTAATGACAAACAACGAATTTGGCATACTACTTATTCTCATAGAAAGGATTAAGAGAGATATAGCGCAACTTAGGAAGGTCTTGATGGAATCACCGGTGGGATTTGGAAACAACGAATGAATCTATTATATTATTAAAACGATGGAAAACAAACTGCTAAGATCTAACAATTGAAAACGAGTTAAAAGGAACGGCTATGATTTGCAAGAAAGAAGTGTCTACTTTTTTTATCTCATATATGTTTCCAGCCAGAGTAAAAAAAATAGCCAGGCTCACGGTATTGGAAACGGCCGGACAAGCAAAACACAATGGGGAAAAAGTAAAGCTGGAGTCCGGACGCAATATGTATTGGAATCGGCCACACAATCAAAACACGATGGAAAGAGGAAAAACTGGATTCCAGACTAGATACGTTCATAAAAATATTATCGTTAGATAGAAATAGTGCAATATATGTGTCACGTCCAAATAAATATATGTGGACCACTTGACATGAGTGGTAATAAGCTATATTAAAAGAAATACGTGTGGAACAGAGCCAAACACGGTTGACAGGAAAAAAAGAGGACGCAGTCCAATTAGCACACGTTTATAGGCATTAGGCACCATCGGCAACATGGTGCAATCCGCTTTGTACTGGCATCCCAAGTGCAAACGAAGACATCACTGCTGATGTCTAATTAATATATTATTTTGCGTTACATAGGATATCATTACAAGCATTTTATATTTGTAAAAAAGTTATACAATGTTGCTACATTAAAAGTAAAAAATGTCTGATATATAAGAAAAAAACCCAATAAATGAGAAAATCACTATTTCAGTAATAGAAAACATTTGTAACATGGAAATATAAATATTAGAAAAATCAAGGTGTCTAAAATATTATAACATTTGCAAAAAATATTATAAAAATAGAACGTACTTCATCCATAATAAGCTAGATATATATATTCTGTTGATCTTAATTACTATGCTTAAGACTAAAAGATAAAAAGTTATACGTACAACAATAACCATGTAAACATATTATGGACACGTATAGCCATGATTGAAGATCAATTGATCGACAGTTCCTGCAAAAAAAAGCATATTATGGACACGACGTAAAAAAACATATTATGGACACGTACAGCCAGATCAAAGTGCATAAAAGGAAGTTTATGTCCTCCCTCGAAAGAGGGAAGTTTATGTCCTCCTAGGACACGCACACATGCATGCGTACGACCCACAAGATCTTCCATCTTCAGCTAGAGAGTTTCTTAATCTGATTAGGAAGTTTAAGAAAGAATACAAAATATTGGCTAGGAGCGTACGTAGACTTCAAAGATGATGCATCGGATCCCATGAAGACCACGGATTGAGAGCAAAGTACGCCACTGCTGGCCAACTTAGTCTGAGAGGTCGCTGTTCCTATGTTGCATATATGAATTCTTGATGCTTAACACCGGCGACAATGAAAGGCAAAAAAGTAGCGACCCATCATATTTGTCACAAAGTCCAAGTGATCTCAGTTCAAAGTATTAAGTTTCACATATAAAGTCATATCAGCTGGCACTCGGCAGGCTATACCAAACCGTGTGCACGCGACGAAGACAACACTAAAATGATATAATCACTAGCCTGCCTAACATTGTATAAAATACCATGGAGCATCATCCTTGGTCGAGCTTTTTGAGCGCGCTGCAACCCTTTGGATCACTTTGGAGTAGATCAGTGTGACACATTGTCGGTGCTAAACTGCAAGGTGTGTCAAATCTATAAATGCATTTAAATTTACCAATTTTTCTCTTAGGCTCTACCTGAGTTAAGTGTAGATTTTTGTGCTCTCCAATGTTTGGCTCAAGGTTAAGCTAAATATCATGGAGCACACAAAAAAAGGCTAAGAAACACATGAGATGTGTTGTGAATAATAAATGTTCTATGACGAGATAAAAATCATATTGTGCCTCGGGTCAATGGAGAAAAATAGGAGAAAGATACACTAAGATGATGAGCATACTCCTCCGACTTTGGATTGTTAGCAAAAAAATCATAAGAAATAATGAACCACTTTTGGTGTGATGATGATGTATATAATACAAATAAATACATAAACAACTATTTCATCGAAAAACGGTGTCCACTGAGCGACGAAAATTGTATAAGTAAGAACCAATGATCATTTAATTAATTGAATTACATAGAACATTACTCATATTAAAAGGAATTTTGCATCTTAAATGTGAAAGAAGTCCACTAAGCATTCAAAATTTTAAACTTAAAATTCTTGCATATGTCCATAAGCCAATCCATTTTGTTGATGCAACATGAAACATACTATAATTTTAATTTTAATAACAAAATATCATATTTAAGTACCATATATAATTAAAATGGGAAAAGGAATAACTGCAATAATCTAGCCGCGCAAATGCGCGGGTGACCCTGCTAGTTAATGTGATAACGAAGGAAGACAAATCTTGAACAAACCGCCGTAAGAACTAAAAATGAACGAAGAAAACGAACACATCACCAGGAGGAATTGGAAAACGAATGAAGATACTTGAAGCAATTTAGATACAAGAGAACGAAGAGACCATGAACTGATTAGAAAAATACTTGAACGATGCACTAGTAAGATTTGGAGAATGAGAGCTGAAAGCTGGAATTAATAAATCTTCTGAAATGATGGCCTTTGGATGATCAAGAAAAACGAAAACAACTCCTGAAATGCTCCGGATGGGTGAAAAGAATTCTCACAATCGAAAACAATTATGAGAGGATGGCAACAAGCTTGAAGTTCACATCTTTGGAAGAATGGGTAAGATTTGGAGGACAAACTCTTCTTCGGTCTTCAAATGCAGAGAATGACAATGAGAAACACCACCATGAATTGTTGACGCACTCCGGAATGAAAAATAGAAAGGTTGAACCAACGATGAAAATAATTTGAAAGATCTTGGTGAAAGACATTTGACTGATGATAACTGATTCTTATGTCAAACTTTGAAATGAATTTGAGAATAGCTTCAGAAAAAGAAGAGTCAGGTAAGATCCTGGGAAAATACCTGTGGGTTAGGGCCCACTCAAAAGATACACCATTGAGCAATTTAAAAGAGAGATTGCGCCGGTTGAATTAAATGGCTTGAATGAGATTACAACCTCGAAAGAGCTTGAACGAATGCAGAGTGGAAACACGAATCTTCGAGATATCTTCAGCACTCCAGAACAATTGAATAGCAAGCGGGGAATGATTATGACGTGCACCGGCATGGGAAAACATTTGGAACGAGGAAAAGGATATGATCAACAAAGCTTGAATTGGATCCACCGGAGAAGAAAATGAGTGAAGAGTGACGAACTTGAAGCTCCCTTAGCATCTTCATAAGAAAAAACGGGTAAAACATTGAAAGAAAAGAGTGAAGAGACTTCTCACAAATAAAAAGGATACATGATTAAGAAATCTGAATCCTTGAAGAAAAACAAAGGGTGGGAGGGCGAGAAAACAAAGGCAACTTGGGGTAGATGGAATGGATACCGTTGAGAAAAAAGCTTAGAATTGATCTTGCGAATGGGAAAAATGAAGGATCATCTTGAAGAGAATCGCACCGGTTCGAAAGAATTGACATGACAACCTCGATGATCAAGAAGGATTGGTATTCACATAGAAGTGTGAGAACACCACTTAGGGAAGGTATGGGAATCAACACTTGACATTGAAGCAACTTGAATACACAACTCAAAACAAAACAAAGGATTTGACTTGCAGAATAAGCCGGAACAAACATATGATAGAGATTTCATCCGGAGTTTTCGTGGTGGGGCCCACACGGGCTCGATCGTACAGCACCATCATGTACAAGGCAGTGCACATGACATACGAAGCGTCCCCGAGTCAGCATAGCCAAGGACTCTTTAAGACACCACGAGACCACTATAAACCAACCGTGGATAGGCGGACCACTAGACGTCGAACCCCAATCTCATATCATGCATCTGTCGGAAAGATATCCTAGGAGCTACTTGAATTCCCACTTATAAACTCCCAAAACTTTCTGGTTATGCAATCAGGTGTTGGGGATACAGGGGAAGCAATATATCTCACCCAATTCTAACAATCCCTACATCTAGCTGTATCCATCCTTCAACACATAACCAAGAAACCTTCAGAAATCGTGTAGATCAACCTTCGAAAAGCATCCATTATACAAGTTATGACAACACTCCCGAAGTCTCGCCCCATTAATGGGTGGCGTCGAGGTTATCTCACCAACAACTGCATAAAAGAGATTTTCGATGTCGGCGAACTCATGTATTCCAGAACTACAACGATAAAATTGTGACGACAACACCTCGGAGCTCAACTCCCCGGGACACTGCCACAACCCCTAAATGTCAGGAGGCACCAAGAACAATGTTCTTGTCACAAGAATATCAAAACGATTCCAAGATACCCGCGTGATCCTAAAAAAATTAGTGAAATTTGAGGGGAGAAAAGTCAAAACTTCTACGTCAGGAGGCCTCACCAGAGCGACGAAGGGACTGAGGAGTAAAAAAGAATCCTACTCTCCGATATATATAATCCTAAGACTCAAAACATTTTGTTCTAGACTCAACAACGTCAGCGATTCGATCAAGCAGGGGGCTCCTAAGTCGGGGATGGATCTGATTACCAACTATGTAACACCCACAATGAGGCTATATCTCCCACGTGTTGAGGCACGACTTAGAGGCATAACCGCATGGTGGTTTAGTCGCAAGTGGGGTAATCTTCACACAATCCCATGTACTGAATAAGAATGGGATAAAGAGTTGACTTACAATCGCCACTTCACACAAATAACAAGTTAAACATATATCATCCAGAATACAATCAAGGTCCGACTACGGAACCAAAATAAAAGAAGACAACCCCAAATGCTAGATCCCCGATCATCCCAACTGGGCTCCACTACTGATCAACAGGAAACGAGACAAAACAACGATCAAGATCTCCATCGAGCTCCCACTTGAGCTGGGTTGCGTCACCTGCACTGGTATCATCGGCACCTACAACTGTTACAAAGTAACCATGAGTCACGAGGACTCAGCAATCTCACACCCGCGAGATCAAGACAATTTAAGCTTATGGGTAGGAGAAGGTAGTGAGGTGGAGCTGCAGCAAGCACTAAGCATATTTGGTGGCTAACATACGCAAATAAGAGCGAGGAGAAAAGCAACACAACGGTCTTGAAGCTAGAAGTGATCAAGAAGTGATCCTGAAACTACTTACTTTCAAGCATAACACAACAATAGTGTTCACTTCCCGGACTCTATCGAAAAGAGACCATCATGGCTACACACGCAGTTGATGCATTTTAATTAGGTTAAGTGTCAAGTTCTCTACAACTGGACATTAACAAATTTCTATCTGCCACATAACCACGGGCACGGATCTCGAAAGTTTATACCCTGCAGGGGTGTCCCAACTTAGCCCATCACAAGCTCGCACGGTCAATGAAGGATATTCCTTCTCCCAGGACGACCCGATCAGTCTCAGAATCTCGGTTACAAGACATTTCGACAATGGTAAAACAAGACCAGCAAAGCCACCCGATGTGTCGACAATCCCGATAGGAGTCGCACGTATCTCATTCTCAGGACACACCGAATAGGTCAAGCTACGAGTAAAACCAGCCCTCAAGTTGCCCCGAGGTGGCGCTGCAGGCTGCCCGGTTCGGACCAACACTTAGAGAAGCACTCGTCCGGGGGGGTTAAAATAAAGATGACCCTCGGGAGCGCGACTCTCAAGGGAAAAGTATAGGTGGTGGTGGGGAAAATGGTAAAACCAAGGTTGGGCCTTGCTGGAGGAGTTTTATTCAAAGGGAACTGTCAAGGGGTTCCCATAACACCCAACCGTGTAAGGAACACAAAATCAAGGAACATAACACCGGTACGACGGAAACTAGGGCGGCAAGAGTGGAACAAAACACCAGGCATAAGGCCGAGCCTTCCACCCTTTACCAAGTATATAGATGCATTAATTAAAATAAGAGATATTGTGATATCCCAACAAATCCATGTTCCAACATGGAACAAACTTCAACTTAACCTACAACTAACAACACTATAAGAGGGGCTGAGCAAAGCGGTAACATAGCCAAACAACAGTTTTCTAGGAAGGTGGGTTAGAGGCTTGTCATGGCAATATGGGAGGCATGATATAACAAGTGCTAGGTAGAGCGACATAGCGGTAGAGTGAACAACTAGCAAGCAAACATAGAAGTGATTTTGAGGGTATGGTCATCTTGCCTAAGATCCCGCAAGGAAGAAGAACGAGTCCATGAAGAAGACAAGCAGACGTAGTCGAACGAATCCTCACAACTCCAGAATGAGACTGAAGCTAACGAGAGAAGCAACCCGGAAAGAAGCAAGCAACATAGTAAACCGGCAAGCATAAACATGGCATGATACACAAACAAGTATGATGCATGTCCAGTTTAAAAGCATGGCAAAGCACAAACAATGCTACAAGTTAAGTGGAGCTCAATATGCAACGAGTTGCATATTGACGGAACACCACATCAAATATTTAGTTCTCTCTCGTTTATGTACCCAACAATATTAAATGTTGTTAAACATGGCAAGAGGTGAAGCATAATAAAACTACCTATCTAGGCAAGTTTAAATGAGGCCGGAACAACAAGCAACAAGTCCGGAAAAAAATCCTCATATGCATATTATGAATTTGGTGATGTTCTGCCATAAACCATATTTTAGAGTTGTTAAACATGCAAGATGAGTGCACCAAGTTAAACTAGGCATTTTTCTACCCCAAATACATATAAAGTTTATTAAATTTGGAGCTATGGCTATTTAGTTATGAAATAAAACATTTTAGCATGGACATATGGCAAATTATATGCAAACATAATTTTAAACATTTTAAACATGCATGAAAGTTGGATATTATGAAACTAGAAAAAATTCTAAGCATTTTTCATTTATAATTTATTTTAATCCAATGCACGGTTTGAGAGTTATGATATGCATGAACTTGGAGGGTTTTTCTGCAAAACTGGCGTTCTTTGAAAAAATAGACAAAATTGCTGGAACAGGAAAAAACATGCGGGCCGAATCTGCTGGGCCAGAGTGCACAGGAGGCTGGAGGGAGGGGCTGCTCACCCAGTGGCCAGATCTGGCTGGGCCGAACGAGGAGGAGGCCCGTGGGCGAGGCACAGGTGAGTTGGGCAGGCCGGATGGGCTGGATGTGGCTGAGGCCCACGCGCGTGGAAGAGGCCCACCCGCTCGGCTGGGTTGGTGACTCGGTCAACGAGCACGCGCTCATCTCCTCGAAGGAGGATGAGGGCGGTGGCCTAGCGCGGCTCTGGCGAGGTCCAGGGCGTGGGTCGGCCGGAGACAAGGTCGAGGACGGATGGATCCGACCCCTAGGCACCGGATCCGGCCGAAGTTGGACAAGGGCGGTGTCGAGGAAGGCCATCGCGGCGACGGTTCCCTGCTGTGACCAGCTGAGGTGAGGCGGCGGCGAACACGGCCTCTGGCGAGGTTCAGGCGGCGGGGAAAGGTCGGGACGCGAGGCGGAGGCTCCTCCGGCGACTGGCCGGCGGGGTCGGTGCTCCGGCGAAAGGGCTGGACAGAGGCGGCGGCGCAGCGCTCCCGTTCCCATCGGGTCGAGCTGGGGAAGCAGCGCGGCGATGCAGATCGGGCGGAGCGGCGCTCGGGCCCCGGATGGGCTCGGGGCGTGCTCCAGATGGTCCCTGAGGGCCGCGGCGAAGTGGGGTGTTGGAGAGGCGACGTGGAGGGCTGCGAGTGGCTGCAGGAAGCGGGGAGGTGACGTGGCAGCTCTCGGTTGGTCAGGGCGACGCCTCAGGTGGCGGCACGACCTCTGGGCCGACGACAAGTGGCGGTGCCAGGGTGGCTTGGCGCTGAAATCGAGGAAGGAGGAGGCTGGCAGCTGCGGGGATCCCGAGGGGAAGGCTAGAAGGTAGGTGGAGGCTAGGGGATGCCCAAATTTAGAATGGGAGGTGTATATATAGGGTAGGAGCTAGGGTTTGGGGGTTTTGGGGGGCTTTCGGAGCCCTCCGATCGTGATCCGATGGCTCCGGTAGAAGGGGGGTTAGGTGGGCTGCAGGGCTTTGTAGAAGGCATTGGGCTGAGAAGAGAGAAGAGAAATGTCACCCGGCAATAGTTTCCGAATACCTAAAACGTCCGACGATAGACTGGCTATATTGCCGCTATAGTTATCCGTTGGGGGCGTCAAACGAACTCCGAATGCGATGAAACTTGGCAAGCGGCCTACCTACAACATAACAACACCGCACACCAACTTTCATCCCATTCCGAGAACATTTTCTGGCCACTTATGAAATAATATTTCGAAGGTGCCGCGGGCGCCTGCAAGTGTGTCTGGGCTGAGAACGGACAACGGAAAGAACTGGGAGATCCGGACGGATGCAAGTTTTGAAAACATGATGATGTAATGCACATGATGACATGGCAAGATGCAACACGCAAGCGAATGACAAGGCAACAACAACGAATAACTGGAAGACACCTGGCACATCGGTCTCGGGGCGTTACATTTAGGAAGCATTCCACATCAAAAATTCTGTTTTTATCATTTACCTACTCGAGGATGAGCAGGAATTAAGCTTGGGGATGCTGATACGTCTCCAACGTATCTATAATTTTTGATTGTTCCATGCTATTATATTATCTCTTTTGGATGTTTAATGGGCCTTATATGCTCATTTATTTTATTTTTGGGACAAAAATATTAACCGGAGGCCCAATGCCGTTTCTGTTTTTTTGCCTATTTTAGTGTTTCGCAGAAAAGGAATATCAAACGGAATCCAAAGGGAACGAAACCTTCGCGAGGAACTTTCTTGGAACAAACACAATCCAGGAGACTTAGAGTGGAAGTCAGAGACGCAATGAGGCGACCACGAGGTAGGAGGGCGCGCCCAGGGGGGTAGGCGTGCCCCCCACCCTCGTGGGCCCCTCGTAGCTCCACCGACATACTTCTTTCGCCTATATATACTCTTATACCCTAAAAACATCCAGGGGAGCCACAAAACCACTTTTCCACGACCGCAACCTTCTATACCCATGAGATTACATCTGGGGCCTTTTCCGGCGATCTGCCGGAGGGGGAATCGATCACGGAGGGCTTCTACGTCAACACCATAGCCTCTCCAATGATGTGTGAGTAGTTTACCACAGACCTTCGGGTCCATAGTTATTAGCTAGATGGCTTCTTCTCTCACTTTAATCTTCAATACAAAGTTCTCCTCAATGTTCTTGGAGATCTATTCGATGTAATATTCTTTTGCGGTTAGTTTGCCGAGATCCGGTGAATTGTGGATTTATGATCAAGTTTTTCTATGAACAATATTTGGTTCTTCTCTGAATTTGTATATGCATGATTTGATATCTTCGCAAGTCTCTTCGAATTATCAGTTTAGTTTGGCCTACTAGATTGATCTTTCTTACAATGGGAGAAGTGCTTAGCTTTGGGTTCAATCTTGCGGTATCCTTTCCCAGTGACAGTAGGGGCAGCAAGGCACGTATTGTATTGTTGCCATCGAGGATAAAAAGATGGGGTTTATATCATATTGCTTGAGTTTATCCCTCTACATCATGTCATCTTTCCTAATGTGTTACTCTGTTCTTATGAACTTAATACTCTAGATGCATGCTGGATAGCGGTCGATGTGTGGAGTAATACTAGTAGATGCAGAATTGTTTCGGTCTACTTGACACGGACGTGATGCCTATATTTCATGATCATGCCTAGATATTCTCATAACTAAGCACTTTTTTATCAATTGCTCGGCAGTAATTTGTTCACCCACCGTAATACATGCCATCATGAGAGAAGCCACTAGTGAAACCTATGGCCCCCGGGTCTCTTACTTATTATATTGCATCTCTTTCATTTACACTGCATCTCGTTTACTATTTTGCAACCTATACAACAAAAAACCAAAAATATTTATCTTATTATCTTTATCAGATCTCACTTTCGTAAGTGACCGTGAAGGGATTGACAACACCTTTGTTGCGTCCGTTGCGAGGTTCTTGATTGTTTGTGCAGGTACTAGGCGACTCGCGTGTAGTCTCCTACTGGACTGATACCTTGGTTCTCACAAACTGAGGGAAATACTTACGCTACTTTGCTGCATCACCCTTTCCTCTTCAAGGGAAAACCAACGCATGCTCATGAGGTAGCAAGCCTTTAGCATCGCGAAGAGCTCGGGAATTGTCTTATCCATCCCTTGCATATTATAGTTCATCACGAAGCTTTTGTAGCTTGGTGGGAGTGATTCAAGAACTCTATCAATGACACTATCAACCAGAAGATTAACTCCCATCTGAGTCAAGTGATTGTGGTACCCAGACATTCTGAGTATATGTTCACTGACAGAACTATTCTCCCCCATTTTGCAGTTGTAGAATTTATTGGAGACTTCATATCTCTCAATCCGGGAATTTGCTTGAAATATTAACTTCAACTCCTGGAACATCTCATATGCTCTGTGATGTTCAAAACATCGTTGAAGTCCCGGTTCTAAGCCGTAAAGCATGGCACACTGAACTATCGAGTAGTCATCAGCTTTGCTCTGCCAGGTGTTCATCATCTTTGCACACTGAACTATTGATTAGTCATCGTCTTGTGACTTTGATCTCCATCTCCAAAGCACCGTCATGATCACCATCGTCACCGGCTTGACACATTGATCTCCATCGTAGCATCATTGTCGTCTCACCAACTATTGTTTCTATGACTATCGCTACTGTTTAGCGATGAAGTAAAGCAATTACATGGCGATTGCATTTCATACAATAAAGCGATAACCATATGGCTCCTGCCAGTTGCCGATAACTGTGTTACAAAACATGATCATCTCATACAACAATTTATATAATCACGTCTTGACCATATCACATCACAACAAGCCCTGCAAAAACAAGTTAGACGTCCTCTACTTTTTTGTTGCAAGTTTTATGTGGCTGCTACGGGCTTAGCAAGAACCATCCTTACCTACGCATCAAAAACCACAACGCGATATAGTGATTGCTTTTTTATCTTCAGAAAGAACCCTGTTCATTGAATCCGATTCAACTATGGTAGGAGAAACTGACACCCGCCAGCCACCTGTGTGCAAAGCACGTCGGTAGAACCAGTCTCGTGAACGCGGTCATGTAATGTCGGTCCGGGCCGCTTCATCCAACAATACCGCCGAATCAAGAAACATCTAGTGACAACAAGCAATATGTATATACCCACGCCCACAACTCCTTTGTGTTCTACTTGTGCAAATAACATCTACGCATAGACCTGGCTCGAATGCCACTGTTGGGGAACACATTTTTTCAAAATTTTCCTACGATCACACAAAATCTATCTAGGGATGCATAGCAATGAGAGGGGAGAGTGTGTCTATGTACCCTCGTAGACCGAAAGCGGAAGCGTTAAGTAATGCGGTCGATGTAGTCGAACGTCTTTGCGATCCAACCGATCAAGTACCGAACACACGGCACCTCCGCGATCTGCACATGTTCAGCTCGGTGACGTCCCTCGAACTCTAGATCTAGCTGAGGCCGAGTGTCGGTGTCAAAACCGGCCGATCTCGGGTAAGGGGTCCCGAACTGTGCGTCTAAGGCAGATGGTAACAGGAGGCAGGGGACACGATGTTTTACCCAGGTTCAGGCCCTGTTGATGGAGGTAAAACCCTACCTCCTGCTTGATTTATTCTTGATGATATGAGTAGTACAAGAGTTGATCTACCACGAGATCGGAGAGGCTAAACCCTAGAAGCTAGCCTATGGTATGATTGTATGTTGTCCTACGGACTAAAACCCTCCGGTTTATATAGACACCGGAGGGGGCTAGGGTTACACAAGGTCGGTTACAAAGGAGGAGATATCCATATCCGTATTGCCTAGCTTTCCTTCAACGCCAAGTAGAGTCCCATCCGGACACGGGACGAAGTCTTCAATCTTGTATCTTAATAGTCCAACAGTCCGGCCAAAGGATATAGTCCGGCTGCTTATCCAGGACTCCCTCAGTAGCCCCTGATCCAGGCTTCAATGATGACGAGTCCGGCGCGCAGTGTTGTCTTCGGCATTGCAAGGCGGGTTCCTCTCCCGAATACACCGTGGAAGAATTTGAATACAAGGATAGTGTCCGACCCTGCAAAATAAGTTCCACATACCACTGTAGAGAGAATAATATTACCACAAATCTAATCTGCTGAATGTTTTGGCAGCATGACATCATGCCACAGCCCGATAATTATTCGAACCGTTTTTCTTTAACCAGCTCTGCACATAACGCGAGGCGGTTTCTTGACACGTCTTGTCAAAGCAGAGATCATGTTTCCCTTATTACGGGATTCTCATTAATACGGATGTGGGTAACCCAACCGTGCCATCAATTACGGTGCTTGGGGGATAAGCGAGTTTTACCAGGCTAGTGGGGGCGCATAGTTTCGTCCACCCTTATAAAGGGATAAGGTTTAACCTTCTTCTACCCACGCCTTCTTCCTCCGTGCTCATCCATTCTCGCGCACTCGAGCTCCAACCCCCAAGTCCACATCCTTCTCCTCAACCTTCTCCAAACATGTCCGAAGAGGGAGGCAACTAGATGGCTTCCTCCGGTACGGAGGGACACATCAAAAAGCTACGCGGAGCTGGATACTTAGCCGCGGATATCGCGCACCGGCTGCCAGCTGCGGGGCAGATCGTCCCTACCCCGAAACCTCACGAGAGGTTAGTTTTCCTCCCCCACTTCGTCCGCGGACTGGGGTTTCCCCTCCATCCATTTTTCCGTGGCCTCATGTTCTATTATGGGCTGGACTTTCATGATCTGGCCCCGAACTTCGTCCTCAACATCTCGGCGTTCATCATCGTGTGCGAGGCTTTCCTCCGCATCCGGCCCCACTTCAGCCTGTGGCTGAAGACCTTCAATATCAAGCCGAAGGTGGTGGGTGGCCAACAAGCGGAATGCGGCGGAGCCATGGTGGGCAAGATGCCCAACATTGCATGGCTCGAGGGCTCCTTCATGGAGGCCGTAAAGGGGTGGCAATCGAGGTGGTTCTACATCACCGAGCCACACGACACCAACTGGGTGGCGGCCCCCGAGTTTCGATCCGGATTCCCCATGCGGCTCACTTCCTGGAAGGAGAAGGGCCTGTCCTGGGGTTCATCGATGGAGCTGGACGGACTCCAGAAATGTATCCGAAACATGACAAGCAAGAAACTCAAGCTTGTCAACATAGTCCAGGTCATGCTCCTCCGCCGGATCCTCCCATGTCAACAACGGGATTTCAACTTATGGGAGTTCGACCCGGCCCAGCACCAGACTCTAAGCGAGCTCTTCGACGCAACGCATAAAGACGTCTAGAGGGTGTTGTTCAAGGGCGCCGAGGTCCCTCCCTCTCTCACCGGGGACCACGGGCTAAGCGCGAAGCGCCCTGTGAATCCGGTAAGTTCCGTACATATGGTAGGATATTTACTTCCCGTAGCTTAACCACGTGCGGGGTCTGAGTTCCCATGTCTTTGACAGGACTGGGTGGAGGCATCTGAGTTCCCACGTGTCTGCCCGAAGACACTGCGGACGCTCTCCTGACAGAGATGCTGACTCCGCCCCCCTATAAGGTGCAGGAGAAGACCAAGAAGAAGGCCAAGGGAACCCAAAAGAGTTACCGACGCCAGGTGGTATCGGACTCATCGTTCGATAACTCCACGACGCCCTCCTCTCATGAAGATGAGGAGGAAGATGAAGATGCTCCCCCTCCAGCCGGGGGAGACAAGAAAAGGAAGGCCGCCCGAACTGGGGAGGCCGAAGGGTCAAAGAAGGGAAGGACTCTCCTTCTGGACTGCTCCACCACCACCGTCGAAGGCAAAGACGAGTGGCTGCTCAGGGCCAAGCCCCTGGCGAAGTCGTAAGTATTCGGATACCGGAGTAACTCATAGCATATCGTTGTCGCACTGCTTCTCCTAACACCGAATATAATTATGCAGACTACCCCAAGCCCATATCGACGTATCCTCGTCGGACGGCTCCTTGGATTCGTCGGATATGGATAGCAATCCACTTCCGACCGCCTCCTCCCCTTGCCCTACGGACAATGCCAAGGTATTGTCTCAAGGGGCACCGAGCCGGGGAGAGACAGTCCCGGAGGCGCCTCAAGGCGACCTTCCGGACTCTAGGAGCAAAGGGAGCAAGGCTCCCGGGGGCTCCAAGTTCAGTACTCAGCCGGACACCACGCCGGAACCTCTAGTGGTTCCGGACTCAGGTAGGCGGCCCCTTCCAAAAGGGGTAAGACGCCCGTGCCAGTGACCTCTATCCATCCAGAGGCACCGGACAACCTGCTGGGAGCGCTTCGCGGCGCTTCCATCGACGAAGAGCACCGCACTATTATGTGTGCGGTGATCAAGAAGGTTCAGTCCGCCAAGAGCGGACTGACTGAAGCCTGTGACAGCCTTCTAACAGGCTTTGAGGTAAATATTTAAAATATAGGGAAAATATTACCGCATAGACAGTAGCCCCTGATGCTCTATTCGGCGTTCACAAAGAAAAGCCGAATAGAGGATCAAATAATATATGCATGGGTCTAGTATAAGTATGTCTATATGCGTATGCAGGCTTCGCTGCTGACCTCTGCCGCACTGACTGCGGAGGTCGCCGCACTAAAGCAGGACCTCGAGGGGTCCGAGAAAGAGCTCGGCCTTGCTAAGAGGCAGCTCGAGGAGAACAAAGGTAAGTAATACCTAGTCTATATATATATAAGATGCGATTGCAAAATGAGAGGATCATCATGAATTTGCCAGGGGCCACGACCGAGGTGGTAACCCTGAAGCAAGCGATGTCCGAGGCCGAAAACAAAGCGGCCCGGGAGCGCACCGAGCGGGAAAAGCAAGAGGCACGAGTGGGCGAGGTGCAACAAGAGCTCCAGGCTCTCGTGACGAAGCACGAGGCCTTGGAGCTTGACTCGAAGACACGAGAGTCCGAGCTTGCCGCGGCCCTCGAGAGCATAAAGAATGCCAAGATTGAAGCCCAAAAGGCCCTCCAGGAGATTGAGGCGATGAGGAAGATAGCGGCGGGTAAGGCATTCAATATGCAGAGCAAGCATGTGAAAGTAAGTTACTTGTTACTTACCCGAGTCCGGAGCTCTCTAGGAGCATTCGCAGATTTGCCCCGCAACGTGTCGGATGCCGCGAAATTTTACTGGGCCGAAGAGGGAAGCTCAACGGAGAAGTTGTTCTGGTCCTAGTATACTGGGACCAAACACCCAGTTCTTATGAGCGACCAGCTGAAGCAACTAGTCGAGCTACACAAGGCGGCCGAACAGGCCATGAAGGGCTTTATAGTCTGGATGTGGCCTGGCGACGCCCTCCCCAACAGCTATTTCGGCCTGGTGAGGCGGCTTGTGGATGCTTGCCCACGGCTTGAAGTTATAAAGCGGTCCGTCTGCATCGAAGGTGCATGCCGGGCTTTCGCCTGTGCAAAGGTGCACTGGGCCAAGATGGACGCCGTGAAGCTGGTGAAGGAGGGGCCGCCGCAGGGCAAGGAGCATCGCCACCCCGAGATGTATTATGAGGGTGCCCTGAAGGGTGCCCGTCTTGTAGTGGACGAGTGTGCGAAAGATGTAATATTTGAATGAACTTGCTCGTGTGATCGTGTATGATGAAAAATTGTTCATATGTGTTATGCAACGCTTGTTTGAATTTAAAATATTACCTTCTGTTCGGCTGTTTATCAAATCTGAGAGATGGCTAGTCATCGGCTTCTGCCCCCATGCCACGAGTGCTGGGGTGTTCGTGATAAATCTGAGCACTCTTGTTCCCATTTTTGGGTCCTTCTAGGGAGGTGCTCAGCACAACGAACAAGGCAATCAGACTATAATGCTTTATCACTCTCACTTAGCCATAGAATTCTATAATTTTAAATTTCGGCGAAGCCCCTAATATTTGGAAGGACGAATTCGGGGCGCTATACACGCCTTAAGCCAGACAAAGCCGACTCCTCACTCTAAGCGGCATAAGTCTTTAGGGACTCGAAACCTCTCGAACAGTGACCAGTCTCTCGCCTTATCATGATAGTAAGTTTTAGCTTTCTCTACTGAGGTGCTTAGCCCCGCAGAACCGGGGCACAATCGATGTAGTTCTCTCAGTGCTACCTTAGCCGATATAGCGGAACATAAGCTACCAAAACATGGGAGCCGGGCAAACCCAACTATTGACCCAAGACATGATTCAGAGATGATGCATATAATGCTATAAGTTCGGGGTGCCGCACTGTCGAAAGTGTTCGGACTTCTCACGCCGTATTATGGGGTATGCTTAAGCCCCTAGCGTATTGGCCGTACCAGAATGTACGGGTGCTAGATGTCATGAATGAATATATATATATATATATATATATATATATATATATATATATATATATATATATATATATATAATAAACACTATTCTGATCACGGGATCAGAATAATATTCTGATCACAACATGAACTTCCCGAGTAACGCGCCTGACCTTCCCCGAGTACTAAGTTGAACTTCAGCTAAAAGGTGTCCAAATGGGGCTTGCGATATACCGTTAGATAGCTATGGACATCAGTATCATGACCCAAGTTAAATTTTTGGCAAAATGTAAGCGGTTTAAGAGCAATTTTGAAAACCGTTTTTTCCTCATACAAAAAACGTGAATCGTATTTTCGATCGCATTTTTAAACCGATTATCGGAATGAGGCGAATAATATGGCGTTGGAAAGCTGCTGCAAAACCGCTCCTTCCACATGTTGAAAGTTTTCTCTAACTCCCTACGGTTAAAGAGTAATTCGGAAAATCGTAAAATTTCGCAAACCGAACAGCCGAGTTCGTATTTTCGATGCCATTTCTAAACTGCTAATCCAATTGAGGTAAATAATATGGCATTGGAAAGCTTATGAATATGCGCTACTTTTTTATGTTAAAAGTTATTTCTAATTTTGAATGGTTTAAAAGTAATTTAGAAAATGGTACAAGTTCCACCGAGTTGTATTTTCGAGCTAATTTTTTAACCGTACGTCCAAATGCAGCAAATGATATGGTGTTGGAAAGATTGAAGAAATGCGAAACTGTTTTGTATATATTGTTTCTCCTAATTCATTACGGTTTTATGCCAGTTTTGAAAATGGTTAAAAACTTATTTTTGCCGTAATTTCTACAAACTTTATCGGAATGGGGCAAATAATATATCGCTGAAAAGCTATGGAAAATGCGAAACTTTTTCATGTTGATGGTTTTCTCTGAATCCTGGCTGTTTTCAAGTAATTTCGAAAATGGCGAGATCATTCGTTCTGCCTTTATTGCGAAACAGATTCTTCAAAAATGCACCGCGTGAAGAACCTGAACTTCTCGGCATGTCTACTTGAACTTCACTCTGTTTTTCACGTGTTTTTTTCTCGCAGCTCTCCATCCACTGCTCGTAGCTCTCCATCCACTCATCGGAATTGAGCAAGTGATATACTAGTGGAAAGCTGCTGTAAACACGCAACTTTCCCGTGTTGATCATTTTTTCATACTCGTGGCGATTTTAAAAGTTTTTCATCTGAAATTCATTCAGTGTAGTCGGTGAACTTCCTGCCGTTTTCACGTTGAACTTCTGTGACGTATTTTGTTTGTAATTTTCTCATCCATTCATCAGTGTTACACAAAATGATATTCCTTTTGTACAAACTTCTCTCACAATAAATTTGTTAACTTTCTTCGACCGAGGACTTGAACTTATAACAACAAAAAATTTGGACATTGCCTTTTAATTCATTTTTCTCGTATTAAACACACACCATGTAGTACATGAACTTTTTCCATTTTTATAATTTGAATTATTTATTTTCTCTTTTAAATCAAATTGCTCCCAAATAATAACTGAACTTCTTTGTGGATTGAGAGAATTATTTTAAAACGCAAAAACAATTTCTTGTTGTGTTTTTGAACATGGAAATACAAGGTGAACCTCTCTCGCAAGAATTTCTAAACTTCCCGGGATAGAGCACTTGAACTTCTTTCAACAAATATTTTATGCTTTTAATTTCTATACTTTTATTCTCACCTGAAATGCATTGCTTGCAGTACTTGAACTTCTCATTGTTTTCACTATCTATGAACTTCTGTCACATTTTTGTGTATACGTCAAATTACACGCAATTGAAGGACCACGTGAACTTCTTGCAACAAACATTTTAAGCTTTTTGTTTTCTATTCTTATATTCTTATCTGAAACGTTTTCCGTGTACTAGTTGAACTTCCCGCTGTTTTTTCACCTTGAACTTCTGTCACGTATTTTTGTTCAACCTCTCTCATAAGAATTTTTGAACTTTCTCGGGCCGAGCACTAGAACTTCTAGCAATAAAACTTTTAGCCTTTGCTTTTTCATTCTTTTTTTAAATACAAAATGCACACTGTGTAGTACGTGAACTTCTGTTAGTCAGCAATATGAACTTCTGAGACCATGCGTTATGCCGTCATTGCAAAAACAGAGTCTCCAAAAATGCACTGCGTGAAAATGTTGAACTTCTGCAGCAGTTCTGTTTGAACTTCAGTCTGTTTTTCACGTGATGTATTTTGCCCTAACTCCCCAACCACTTACCGAAATTGAGCAAATGATATACCGGTGGAAAGCTATTGAAAAACACGCAAATTTCGCGTGTTGACAATTTTTCATACTCGCGAAGTTTGAACTTGTAGTTTTTCTAAAAAAATGGAAAATCTTCTTAATTTTTTTATCGCTCTTGTATTTAATTCGAACTTCTTCATTTTATTCTTTAATAACGAGGAAAAATGAGTTTTTAATATACTTCAAACTTCTCTGTTATTTTATTTTGAACTTCTTAGTTTTATTCTTACAAAATATGTTTTTAAATAAGCATCAAACATTTCCTTTCAAATTGAACTTCATACTTTTATTTTTCGTAGAACGGAAATATTTTGAGTTATCCTTATAAATTGAACTACTCCGTTATTTTTAATTTGAACTTCTTGATTTTTTATTATTTAATAACAAAGAAAATGAGTTTTCGATATATATCGAACTACACTATTTTGGTAATTTTGACTTCTTGGTTTATTTATTTTAGTAATGGAAAAATACTAGTTTTGTAATAAATATTGAACCGCTCCGTTACTTTAATTTGACCTTCTGTATTTTTGGACAAAACAGGGAAAACTCAATTTTTATATTTTTTTAAAACTACTTTGGTTTTTTTAATTTGAACTTCTTGATTTTATTTTTACATACGAAAAAAATCTGATTTTTAAAAAACATTGACCTGCTATATTTCCCAAACTTGAACTTCTTAGTTTAGTTTTAGAAACGGAAATTTATTTATATTGTCTTGTCCTTTAACTTATATATAGGCTTTTTTTTGTTTTGTGAACTTCTAGTTTTTGCTTTTCAGCAAACTCTTTTTTTCTAAATGGCTTTTGGTTCGTTTTGAACGTCAACTTTCTTCTCTCTTTTCCAAACTACAAACACTACAATTCCCCTCTAACTTTTCTTCTCCACGGTGGTTTCACTTTTTGCGTCATATTGCTCTCGACTAGAAGCACTTCCCATGATTTTTCCATGTGCACGATGTGTCTGAACTTTCCAAGGAATTTTTGAGCGGAATATTATTTTTCACAAGATTTCTCAAAAACAAAGGAAATAGTTGATGATAGATATAACAACAGATTAATGACTAGCAACCTATATTCACACATGCATTGTTTTGATTGTACACATTCACATACAAAATTTGTTGTAATCATTTTGAGACAAAAAAACAATTTTTGGGTCTTTGTTTGTCCATGGTCACTGGCTTATGTGAACTTATATCCTTTCTAAATATGAACTTCTCCTCACAATCTAGACTAGTCGTGCCATCACATTTTATCTGGGTTGACATTTAGAAAATATATGCTGATAGTGATACTGGAACATTTGTTTCCTTTTCAACTTCCACAAGCATGCATGAGCATGCTTTACACAAACACCTAGCATGAAAGGATTGCAAAGACTCCAGAGATGAGCCTGACATCCATTTTCTTACTCTCTTTTTTGCATTGTTGATGCTGCTAAACTAGAGCGTCTTCCGGTCAAAGAAGACAGGCCTGCAGTTCAAACATCAAGTCAATTATTTCATAAGCAAAATACAGAAACATTTTTGCAGTTAGTTTTAGTGCAAATTTGGAGAAGTTCAAATCCTCCAGCAGAGAAGATATTTGTGAAGAAAGAGTGGTCAGGGAGAGGGAGGGAGTGAGATCAGGGAAGAGATGTAGCAGCAATACCTGCAACATTGGCGCCTTTCAACTGTCGCCATGGTCAGAGTTAGGTTGGCGCCGTCATTGAGTAGGAGGCCATCCGTGATGTATTCATCGAGGAGGAGCTACAGTGTTTGGGGCGGGTGGCGCAGTAGCGGTGGCCCGGTTGCAACATAGGAAGGGAGGTGCTCGGGGGGAGGTTGATGGCTGGTGGATCCAGGGGAGGCTGTCCGCCGCCGCCGCCGTGGAACCAGGGGGAGCGATGCACCGTCGCGATGGATTCAGGGGCAGGGAGGCCGCCGCCGCGGTGGATCCAGGGGGAGGGAGGTTGGCGTGGTAGTTGCGGCGGAGTGGGGGTCGGCGGAGGCCGATGGTGCACCAGGAGGAGGTGGGAGCGGCGGCCTCACGCCGGAGGAGGTGGGGGCGGCGACCTCGCGCCGGAGGAGGCGGGGCCGGCTGTGGCAGGGGGCGCTTCGAGACCCGGGGGCGGCGACGCGCCAAGAGGAGTTGGGGGCGGCGGCTTCGCGCCAAAGGAGGCGGGGCCGACATCGCGCCCGGAAGGAGGTGGGGGCGGGGGAAGGTGGGCACCGGCTGGAGATCGCGGGAACGGGGGAAGATGGGCGATAGGATAAGAGGTTGGGGCCTTTGGGCCTTTTTTGTTAGCTCGCCCGATCTCATTAACTTCCCTTCGGGCCCTTATAGGGGTACACCGTGATCAAAATAACTATTCTAATCCCAGGATTAGAATAGTGCCACTATATATATATATAAGAATGCAATAATAGTCTTAGTGCTATGCATTGTTTATTCAAAAAGGTGCGTTAAAGCAGAATGATACAAGTAGTGCGATAAGCAAAAAGTAGGACTATTTGACATGTCCCCTCCAAGGGCAAGCTGAGGAATGGTATTAAAGCAAGTATTTCACTCGTTATCATAATCCACCTGGGAGTTCCATGGTGCGACGTAGCTTTCTGCCTCTTGGTTGCTGCATCATGTGTCGGGCAATCATGCGGCCGGACAGGGTTTCCAAAGATTAAAGTCCTGAAAAAGAAAAATAACAAAGTGGGAAGCCCCTAGTGTGGTTGAGCCGCGTCTTGGGGCATGCCGTAGTCGTGCCCCCCTCCCCACCTGTGCCCATGGTATTTTCGATGCGTAATTATGTATGTGGGGTATGGATTTAGCCGTTTGGCTGGGACTGGGGTGGGGCCGCATTGCTATGCGAGATCGGAACATGCCAGGCGGTCTTGTTGCCGATTACTCCGGGCGCGCTTGAAGGTGTCTGGGTATTTAATCATCGAACTGGTGGATTGCCTTAAGAGGCTTCTTTGCGCTTCTGCTGCGAGGGCTGCAGTGTGCTCCTCCATGCGGAGAGAGCGCTCTGTGTTTCCATTAACTATGATGACCCCCCGAGATCCTGGCATCTTGAGCTTGAGGTATACATAATGCGGTACCGCATTGAATCTCACAAATGCGGTTCGCCCGAGCAGTGCATGATAGCCACTGCGGAATGGGATGATGTCTACTACACAGCCTTCTTCTTGTAGACGTTGTTGGGCCTCCAAGTGCAGAGGTTTGTAGGACAGTAGCAAATTTCCCTCAAGTGGATGACCTAAGGTTTATCAATCCGTGGGAGGCGTAGGATGAAGATGGTCTCTCTCAAGCAACCCTGCAACCAAATAACAAAGAGTCTCTTGTGTCCCCAACACACCCAATACAATGGTAAATTGTATAGGTGCACTAGTTCGGCGAAGAGATGGTGAAACAAGTGGTATATGGATAGTAGATAAAGGTATTTGTAATCTGAAATAATTAAAACAGCAAGGTAACTAATGATAAAAGTGAGCGTAAACGGTATTGCAATGCGTGGAAATAAGGCCTGGGGTTCATACTTTCGCTAGTGTAAGTCCCCTCAACAATAATATCATAATTGGATCACACAACTATCCCTCAACATGCAACAAAGAGTCACTCCAAAGTCACTAATAGCGGAGAACGAACGAAGAGATTATGGTAGGGTACGAAACCACCTCAAAGTTATTCTTTCCAATCAATCTGTTGGGCTATTCCTATAAGTGTAACAAACAACCCTAGAGTTCGTACTAGAATAACACCTTAAGACACAAATCAACCAAAACCCTAATGTCACCTAGATACTCCAATGTCACCTCAAGTATCCGTGGGTATGATTATACGATATGCATCACACAATCTCAGTTTCATCTATTCAACCAACACAAAGGACCTCAAAGAGTGCCCCAAAGTTCCTACTGGAGAATCACGACGAAAACGTGTGCCAACCCCTATGCATAGGTTCATGGGCGGAACCCGCAAGTTGATCACCAAAACATACATCAAGTGAATCACGTGATATCCCATTGTCACCACAGATACGCACGGCAAGACATACATCAAGTGTTCTCAAATCTTTAAAGACTCAATCCGATAAGATAATTTCAAAGGGGAAACTCAATTCATTACAAGAGAGTAGAGGGGGAGGAGAAACATAAGATCCGACTATAATAGCAAAGCTCGCGATACATCAAGATCGTGCCAAATCAAGAACACGAGAGAGAGAGATCAAATACATAGCTACTGGTATATACCCTCAGCCCCGAGGGAGAACTACTCCCTCCTCATCATGGAGAGCACCGGGTTGATGAAGATGGCCACCGGATAAGGATTCCCCCTCCGGCAGGGTGCCGGAACGGGTCTAGATTTGTTTTCGGTGGCTACGGAGGCTTCTGGAGGCAGAACTCCCGATCTATTCTCGTTCTGGAAGTTTTAGGTTACGTAGGTATATATGGGTGCAGGAGGTACGCTGGTGGACCGAAGGGGGGCCACGAGGCAGGGGGGCACGCCCCAGGGGGGAGGGTGCGCCCCCTACCCTCGTGAGCTCCTCCTTCATCTTCTGACGTAGGGTCCAAGTCTATCCGGTAGGTTTCCTTCCAAAAATAACTTCTCCAGTTGATTTCGTTCCGTTTCGACTCCGTTTGATATTCCTTTTCTTTGAAACACTGAAATAGGCAAAAAACAGCAAATCTGGGCTGGGCCTCTGGTTAATAGTTAGTCTCGAAAGTAATATAAAAGTGGATAATAAAGCCCAATATTGCTTAAAACAGTAGACAATATAGCATGGAGCAATCAAAAATTATAGATACGTTGGAGACATATCAAGCATCCCCAAGCTTAATTCTTGCTCGTCCTCGAGTAGGTAAATGATAAAAAAGATAATTTTTGATGTGGAATACTAGTTGGCATAATTTCAATGTAATTCTTCTTACTTGTGATATGAATATTCAGATTCGAAAGATTCAAGACAAAAGTTCATATTGACATAAAAATAATAATACTTCAAGCATACTAAGCAATTATGTCTTCTCAAAATAACATGGCCAAAGAAAGTTCATCCCTACAAAATCATATAGTTTAGTCATAGTCCTATCCTCAAATAGAATCATTAAAGAAGCAAACATATGCAAACAATGCAAACATAACAGCAATCTGCCTAAACAGGATAGTCTGTAAAGAATGCTGCAACATCCATACTTCCCTAGCTCAAAAATTATGAAAGAAAATTCCCACTGTAGTAAATTTATCAGAGCTTAATATGCAAAAGGTTTCAACATTTTATCACATTCTTACTTTTCTAGGGAATTATTGCAACAGCGGTAAACTTTCTGTTTTCAAACAGCAACATGTATACTTGTAACATAGGCATAGTAAAGGCTATCAATGCCACTTTTATTGAAATAAAAATTGTTCTAAATAACAGCAAGAAAATCCTAACAAAATAAATTGACGCTCCAAGCAAAACACATATCATGTGGTAAATAAAAATATAGCTCCAAGTAAAGTTACCGATGAACGAAGACGAAAGAGGGGATGCCTTCCGGGGCATCCCCAAGCATAGGCTCTTGGTTGTCCTTGAATATTACCTTGGGGTGCCTTGGGCATCCCCAATCTTAGGCTCTTTCCACTCCTTATTCCATAATCCATCAAATCTTTACCCAAAACTTGAAAACTTCACAACACAAAACTTAAAGTAGAAAACTCGTGAGCTCCGTTAGTATAAGAAAATAAATCACCACTTGAAGGTACTGTAATGAACTCATTCTTTATTTATATTGGTGTTAAACCTACTGTATTCCAACTTATCTATGGTTCATACCCTCTGATAATACTCATAGATTCATCAAAATAAGCAAACAACACATCAAAAACAGAATCTGTCAAAAACAGAACAGTCTGTAGTAATCTGGATCAAACGTATACTTCTGGAACCCCAAAAATTCTAAAATAAATTGCTGGACCTGAGGAATTTATCTATTAATCATATTTAAAAATAATTAACTAAATATCTCTCTGCAAATAAAAATGGCAGCAATTCTCGTGAGTGCTAAAGTTTCTGTTTTTTACAGCATGATCAACAAGACTTTCCCCAAGTCTTCACAAAGGTTCTACTTGGCACAAACACTAATTAAACACATAAAACCACATCCAAACAGAGGATATATGAATTATTTATTACTAAACAGGAGTAAAAAGCAAGGAACTAAAATAAAATTGGGATGGCTCCCAACAAGCGCTATCGTTTAACGCCCCTAGCTAGGCATGATGATTTCAATGATGCTCATATAGAAGATAAGAATTGTAACATAAAGAGAGCATCATGAAGAATATGACTAGCACATTTAAGTCTAACCCACTTCCTATGCATAGGGATTTTGTGAGAAAACAACTTGTGGGAACAATAATCAACTAGCATAGGAGAGCAAAACAAGCATAACTTCAAAATTTTAAGCATATAGAGGTGAAACTTGATATTATTGCAATTCCTACAAGCATATGTTCCTCCCTCATAATAATTTTCAGTAGCATCATGAATGAATTCAAAATTATAACCAGCACCTAAAGCATTATTTTCATGATCTACAAGCATAGAAAATTTACTACTCTCCACATAAGCAAACTTCTTCTCATGAATAATAGTGGGAGCAAACTCAACAAAATAACTATCATGGGATTGAAAATTTAAATCAAGATGACAAGTTTCATTGTTATCATTATTCTTTAAAGCATACGTGTCATCACAATAATCATCATAGATAGGAGGCATGCTTTCATCATAATAAATTTGCTCATCAAAACTTGGGGGACAAAAAATATCATCTTCATGAAACATAGCTTCCCCAAGCTTGTGGCTTTGCATATCATTAGCATCATGGATATTCAAGGAGTTCATACTAACAACATTGCAATCATGCTCATCATTCAAAAATTTAATGCCAAACATTTTATAGATTTCTTCTTCTAGCACTTGAGCACAATTATTAAAAAGGTGAAGCGTATGAGACAAACTCAATTCCATTTTTTTGTAATTTTCTTTTATAAACTAAACTAGTGATAAAACAAGAAACTAAAAGACTCGATTGCAAGATCTAAAGATATACCTTCAAGCACTCACCTCCCCGGCAACGGCGCCAGAAAAGAGCTTGATGTCTACTACACAACCTTCTTCTTGTAGACATTGTTGGGCCTCCAAGTGAAGAGGTTTGTAGGACAGTAGCAAATTTCCCTCAAGTGGATGACCTAAGGTTTATCAATCCGTGGGAGGCGTAGGATGAACATGGTCTCTTGTGTCCCCAACACACCCAATACAATGGTAAATTGTATAGGTGCACTAGTTCGGCGAAGAGATGGTGAAACAAGTGGTATATGGATAGTAGATAAAGGTATTTGTAATCTGAAATAATAAAAACAGCAAGGTAACTAATGATAAAAGTGAGCGTAAACGGTATTGCAATGCATGGAAATAAGGCCTAGGGTTCATACTTTCGCTAGTGAAAGTCCCCTCAACAATAATATCATAATTGGATCACATAACTATCCCTCAACATGCAACAAAGAGTTACTCCAAAGTCACTAATAGTGGAGAACGAACGAAGAGATTATGGTAGGGTACGAAACCACCTCAAAGTTATTCTTTCCAATCAATCCGTTGGGCTATTCCTATAAGTGTCACAAACAGCCCTAGAGTTCGTACTAGAATAACACCTTAAGACACAAATCAACCAAAACCCTAATGTCACCTAGATACTCCAATGTCACCTCAAGTATCCGTGGGTATGATTGTACGATATAAATCACACAATCTCAGTTTCATCTATTCAACCAACACAAAGGACCTCAAAGAGTGCCCCAAAGTTCCTACCGGAGAATCATGACGAAAACGTGTGCCAACCCCTATGCATAGGTTCATGGGCGGAACCCGCAAGTTGATCACCAAAACATACATCGAGTGAATCACGTGATATCCCATTGTCACCACAGATACGCACGGCAAGACATACATCAAGTGTTCTCAAATCTTTAAAGACTCAATCCGATAAGATAACTTCAAAGGGGAAACTCAATTCATTACAAGAGAGTAGAGGGGGAGGAGAAACATAAGATCCGACTATAATAGCAAAGCTCGCGATACATCAAGATCGTGCCAAATCAAGAACATGAGAGAGAGAGAGAGAGATCAAACACATAGCTACTGGTACATACCCTCAGCCCCGAGGGAGAACTACTCCCTCCTCGTCATTGAGAGCACCGGGATTATGAAGATGGTCACCGGAGAAGGATTCCCCCTCCGGCAGGGTGCCAGAATGGGTCTAGATTGGTTTTCGGTGGCTACGGAGGCTTCTGGCGACGGAACTCCCGATCTATTCTCCGTTCTGGAAGTTTTAGGTTACGTAGGTATATATGGGTGCAGGAGGTACGTCGGTGGACCGAAGGGGGGCCACGAGGCAGGGGGGCGCGCCCCTACCCTCGTGAGCTCATCCTTCATCTTCTGACGTAGGGTCCAAGTCTATCCGGTAGGTTTCTTTCCAAAAATAACTTCTCCAGTTGATTTCGTTCCGTTTCGACTCCATTTGATATTCCTTTTCTTCGAAACACTGAAATAGGCAAAAAACAGCAAATCTGGGTTGGGCCTCCGGTTAATAGGTTAGTACCGAAACTAATATAAAAGTGGATAATAAAGCCCAGTGTTGCTTAAAACAGTAGACAATATAGCATGGAGCAATAAAAAATTATAGATACGTTGGAGACATATCACGGGACTATGTCGAAGATTAACTCCTCCCTTCGGAAGTTATCTGGGGATCCGAAGACCACTTCCACTGTGACTGAGCATGTACAATGGTCCTCTACACCTGGTATGATGCCTTTGAAGGTCGTTTTTGTGGGTTTGATCCTTGAGGGGTCTATACCCATTTTGCGCACTGTATCCTGGTAAAGCAGGTTCAGGCTGCTGCCGCCATCCGTAAGGACTCGAGTGAGGTGAAATCCGTCAATGATTGGGTCTAGGACCAGTGCGGCGAATCCGCCATGACGGATACTAGTGGGGTGATCCCTGCGATCGAAGGTGATCGGACAAGAGGACCATGGGTTGAACTTTGGGGCGACTGGCTCCAACGCATATACGTCCCTTACCGCACGCTTCCGGTCCCTCTTGGGGATGTGGGTTGCGTATATCATGTTCACCGTCCACACTTGTGGGGGGAACCTCTTCTGTCCTCTACGTCATCGCTATGTGACCACTTATCTTTGTTTTCGGCATTTATCTTGCCGGCCTGCTTGAACACCCAACAATCCCTGTTGGTGTGGTTGGCTGGCTTGTCGGGGGTGCCGTGTATTTGACACAAGCGATCGAGTATACAGTCCAAACTGGACAGGCTCGGAGTGCTTCTTTTGAATGGCTTTTTCCACTAACCAGGTTTAGAGCCTTTGAATCCGGCATTGACTGCCGTATCCTCGGTATTGTCGCTGTTAATGCGGCGCTTATGTTTGTTGCGACGTGACCTGCCGTTGCCGTCCTTGGTATCTGAAGTACCACGGTTCTTTGATATGTGATTGCTGCGAGCCAGCCAGCTATCCTCTCCCGCACAAAAGCGGGTCATGAGTGTCGTGAGGGCTGCCATAGATTTCGGCTTTTCCTGCCAAGGTGCCGGGCGAGCCATTCGTCGCGGATGTTGTGCTTCAAAGCTGCTAGGGCCTCTGCATCCGAACAATCGACGATTTGATTTTTCTTTGTTAGGAACCGTGTCTAGAATTGCCTGGACGATTCCTCTGGCTGCTGAATTATGTGGCTCAAGTCATCGGCATCTGGTGGTCGCACATAAGTGCCCTGGAAGTTGTCGAGGAATGCGGCTTCCAGATCTTCCCAACAGCCAATGGACTCTGCTGGCAAGCTGTTGAGCCAATGCCGAGCTGGTCCTTTGAGCTTGAGAGGGAGGTATTTGATGGTGTGTAGATCATCACCGCGGGCCATGTGGATGTGCAGGAGGAAATCCTCGATCCATACCGCAGGATCTGTTGTGCCATTGTATGATTCAATATTTACGGGGTTGAAACCCTCTGGGATTTGGTGATCCATTACTTCGTCTGTGAAGCATAGGGGGTGTGCGGCGCCTCTGTAATGGGCTATATCATGACGCAACTCAAATGAGTATTGCCCGCTGTGTTCGGCCCGACCGGACTTACTTTTACTGTATCCGGCGTGACGATTATCGTCTTGCATAGTGGCGCGCCCTCGTGATCCGTAGATCGATCTTGCATGTTTTGCTTTGTCCTCCAATACGTCTCGCTAGTTTGGCGTATTTCCCCATGCCTTGACATTTTTATTTGAGTGGCGTCGGAGTACGGGCTGAGCTTTTGGCTGAAATGCCTCTCTGTCGCGGCCACGAGGTGGCCGGTCAGCCGCATCATATGCAGGAGATGTGGGTTTGAGTGCTTCCTCCTCTAGTCGGGGTAGCAACTTACGCTTTGGGTAACTCTTGAAGCTGTTGTTGCTTTTTCTTAAGGCTATTTGTCGTGGATATAAGCCGGCGCTTGAAGCGCTCTTGTTCGACGGGATCCTCAGGCACGACGAATTCGTCATCGTTGAGGCTTGCCTCGTCTTCGGAGGGAGGCATGTAATTATCATCCTCCGCCTCTCCATCTGCCACTCTCTCGGGAGGGCTGGCTTCTCCATCCTCCAGCTCTAAATCTTGCTGGAGGGGATTGTTGTTGTCTTCGGCACTGTCCGGAGTGCTATTGTCTCCTATGCCGGGGTCACCGCTTTTGCTTTGGCGAGACTTAGAGCGGCGCCGCTGATGCCGGCGCTTGGGTTGCTTCTTTGAGGGGTCATCCTCCGCTTTCTCGTCGCCATTGCCTTCTTTGGGTGTGTCTACCATATATATCATATGATGAGGTGGCTGTCCAGTGCCCTGTGGGCAGTGGTTCCTCTTCGTCTCCCGCATCATCGTCCATACCATCGATGTCTTCGGAGTCGAAGTTGAGCATGTCGGTTAAGTCATCGACAGTGGCTACTAAATGGGTGGTGGGTTGGCGGCAAATTTCTTCGCCATCCGCATCCCAATCCTGCCGGACATAGTTCGGCCAGGACTCTCCTGACAAGGAGAGAGACCTTAATGAGTTCAGTATGTCGCCAAAGGGCGAGTGCTGAAAAATATCCGCGGAGGTAAACTCCATGATCTGCGCCCAGTCGGATACGATAGGCACGAGCGCAGGCGGTTCGGAGTCCGTGGCCGGAGAAGGATCTCGCAGTTCGGCAACACGGCTCTCGTGAAAGGTAAGGTCGATGCTCGGCTCGATCGCCGATGAGAGTGCGGCCTCCGTGGCGGGGTCTATCCACCCGTCCATGGATGGCGCAACTGGTTCCGAATTGAGGGTCGGAGCGGTTGCCGGTGCGATCTCCTGAACACTGTCTGATGATAGAGCTAAATCATACTCATCGTGACCGTGTGGCGCACAAGGCAAGGGCTCGAATCCGTCGAAGATCAAGTCTCCGCGGATATCAGCCGTGTAGTTTAAGCTTCCAAACCTGACCTGGTGGCCAGGGGCGTAACTCTCGATCTGCTCCAGATGGCCAAGCGAGTTGGCCCGCAGTGCAAAGCCGCTGAATACAAAGATCTGTCCGGGGAGAAAAGTCTCACCCTGGACTGCATCGCTACCGATGATTTAAGGAGCCATCAAGCCTAATGGCGACGACACAAATGAACTCTCAATGAAAGCACCAATGTCGGTGTCAAAACCGGTGGATCTCGGGTAGGGGGTCCCGAACTATGCGTCTAAGGTGGATGGTAACATGAGGCAGGGGACATGATGTTTTACCCAGGTTCGGGCCCTCTTGATGGAGGTAAAACCCTACGTCCTGCTTGATTTATTCTTGATGATATGAGTAGTACAAGAGTTGATCTACCACGAGATCGGAGAGGCTAAACCCTAGAAGCTAGCCTATGGTATGATTGTATGTTGTCCTACGGACTAAAACCCTCCGGTTTATATAAACACCGGAGGGGGCTAGGGTTACACAAGGTCAGTTACAAAGGAGGAGATATCCATATCCGTATTGCCTAGCTTGCCTTCCACGCCAAGTAGAGTCCCATCCGGACACGGTACGAAGTCTTCAATCTTATATCTTCATAGTCCAATAGTCTGGCCAAAGGATATAGTCCGGCTGTCCGGAGACCCCCTTATCCAGGACTCCCTCACCGAGGGAGAGTTTCGTCAGCACGACGGCGTGTTGATGGTTATGATGAAGTTACCGACACAGGGCTTCGCCTAAGCACTACGACAATATGACCGGGGTGGAAATCTGTGGAGGGGGGCACCGCACATGGCTAAGAGATCAACTTGTGTGTCTATGGGGTGCCCCCTCCCCTGTATATAAAGGAGGGGAGGAGGGGGCCGTCCGGCCTCATGGTGCGCTCCCAGGGGGGATTCCTACTCCTACTAGGAGTAGGTTTCCCCCCTTCCCTAGCCCTAATAGGAGGGGGAAGGAAGGGGAAGAGGAGAAGAAGGAAAGGGGGGGCGGCCCCTTCCTAATTCGGATTGGGCTTGGGCGGGGGCGCACCCCCACCTCTTCGCCGCCTCCTCTCTCTTCCACTAAAACCCATTTAGGCCCATTAAGCCCCTGGGGGGTTCCGGTAACTCCCCGATACTCCGGTATATACCCTAACTCATTCTAAACCATTCTGGTGTCCAAAGATAACCTTCCAATATATCAATCTTCTTGTCTCGACCATTTCGAGACTCCTCGTCATGTTCGTGATCACATCCGAGACTCCGAACTAACTTTGGTACATCAAGACAAATAAATTCATAATACCGATCGTCATCTAACGTTAAGTGTGTAGACCCTACGGGTTCGAGAACTATGTAGACATGACTAAGAATCATCTCCGGACAATAACCAATATCAGAACCTGGATGCTCATATTGGTTCCTACATATTCTACGAAGATCTTTATCGGTCAAACCGCATAACAACATACATTTGTTCCCTTTGTCATCGGTATGTTACTTGCCCGAGATTCGATCGTCGGTATCATTATACCTAGTTCAATCTTGTTACTGGCAAGTCTCTTTACTCGTTCTGTAATGCAACATCCTGCAACTAACTCATTAATCACATTGCTTGCAAGGCTTATAGTGATGTGCATTACTGAGAGGGCCCAGAGATACCTCTCCGACAATCGGAGTGACAAATCCGAATCTCGATCTATGCCAACTCAACAAACACCATCGGAGACACCTATAGAGCATATTTATAATCACCCAGTTACGTTGTGACGTTTGATATCACACAAAGTGTTCCTCCGGTATTCGGGAGTTGCATAATCTCATAGTCATAGGAACATGTATAAGTTATGAAGAAAGCAATAGCAATAAACTAAATGATCATAGTGCTAAGCAAACGGATGGGTCAAGTCAATCACATCATTCTCTAATGATGTGATCCTGTTCATCAAATGACAACTCATGTCTATGGTTAGGAAACTTAACCATGTTTGATTACCGAGCTAGTCAATGTAGAGGCATACTAGTGACACTCTGTTTGTCTATGTATTCACACATGTACTAAGTTTCCGGTTAATACAATTCTAGCATGAATAATAAACATTTATCATCATATAAGGAAATATAAATAACAACTTTATTATTGCCTCTAGGGCATATTTCCTTCAAGACATTTCTCTTGGCTCAACACAAATAGTTTATCGAGATGAACTGTATGCCCTCCATTGCACACACCTTGATCTGGCTGAACTGCTTATGTTGCGTTGCCTAATCGAAAACAGTTCATTTGAGTGAATCGTATGCCGTATATCGCACACACCTTGATATGGCTGGCCGTTTCTTTTGTGTTGCCTAATCACAAATAGTTCATCTGAGTGAACTATATGTCGTGTATCACACACACCTTCATCTGGCTGCCCATTTCTGTTGTTCCACCTCATCACATATAGTTTATCTGAGTGAACTGTATGTCATATATCGCACACGCCTTCATAAGGCTGCCTGCTTTTTCTCTGCCTCATTGCAAACAGTTAATTGAACTGAACCGTATGCCTCACATCGCACACCCAACTAAAATTTGAACCGTGTTTGATGTATCCTTCATTGCCAACATTTTGCATATTTTTTATGGTTTTTTACATCACCGTTTGCGATTAATGCATCACACAAAGTTTCGTCAAAGGGTCTCTGATCGTAGTGTCATGTTAGCAATATCTTGCAGTAGTGTATGAGATCCTCTAGTGCTATCTAGAGAAGAACTTGTTGTATCCCACAGTTGACAATAGTGAAAGAAGATTTGGGTGACTTCAGCCCGTGCTTTTCCCCTGAAGTTGGGGTTTTCCACGTAAAAATCTAGTGTCTTTGTGATTGATGCTTGGTGCTACCCAGAAAGTTACTCCTACCACAAGATACTCATCAAAGGAGCGTCTTGTCTGCCGAGTAACATATCTTAAATCCATATATGATGCTGCATATGTTTCTTTCTGTGATAAGCAACGATCCTTGAGTTAGTACATGATGTGGTGTTGAGATTACCTTGTTTTCGCTGCAGCTTTTAGTTCATCACAAGTGCATTTGGGTGCTAATTCTCAACAGAGTGGCATTAGAGCCTTGGTTGCTCAAGAGGTTGCTAATCCCAGTTGCTTGACACTAGAAGTGCTGCTCATAATGGCTTTGGAAGAAAGCACTACTACAAGTGGCATGATAAAACTTGATTCTTCTGATTACTCATTATGCAAGCCTGTCGGTGTCAAAACCGACAGACCTCGGGTGGGGGAGCCCGAGCTGTGAGATCGGATCGATGGGTAACAAGAGACAAGGGACACGTTGTCTTTACCCAGGTTCAGGCCCTCTTTAAGGAGGTCAAACACTATGTCTTGCTCTTGCTTATATTGTGGGCGTATCAAAGTACAGAGTTGATCTACCCGAGATTGTAAGTTGTGGACCAAACCCTGAGGGTAGTGTTGATGATGATCAATGTGTCTCTACAGACTAAACCCTCTGGTTTATATAGGCACCAGGGGTATGTAGAGTTACACATGGTCGGTTGCCATCTATGGGTTACATGTCGATCCTATTAGATATACTTGGAGTACACACCAAGTCCTCGGTGAAGCCCGATATGCTTACGCCACATGTTAGAAGCCTCGGGAGTCCTTCCTAATCAACAGGCTATCAATCCGGCCCACAGACTAGACTGACTAGGCCGGGACCCCATAGTCCGGGACACCATCAGTAGCCCCCGAACTAGTCTTCGATGTCGGGGACGACGATCATCATTGGATACACAACTTCGGCTAGGAGTCTTCGGCTCGACAGGCGAGTTCCTATTCATGATTTGAATTTGACTTCGAAGTCTTCAGTTTGAACATATGAGTTATTTTCAGCCCTAGTCCCACTGCGCGATGTCTCGTGTGTCGCGTAGTCCGGGGAATCGAGCCGCTTTTATGGCCAGACATTGAAGCGATGCCTTTTCTCGCCTTAGTAGACGGGTACCTGGCCCAAAGTCACAGCCAAGCTCATCTTGGCCTTCCCCTCTTATAGTTTAGCTCCAATTTCATCCTCAAAAGTCTAGCTTCGAGAGCTCCAGTAATGGCGAATGATGTGGGCTCTTCTAGGTGCCCCCATGGTCCCCTCAAGGGCGATTGGGAAAGTTGCTCCATCACGCGTCTTCAATTGAATCGGCTTTCTACCCAGCGCTACCTGCCGGATCCAGATTTGGCCTCCACCGGCCCGGGCTTAATATGTGTAGAAGGGCAGACGCACGCCGACAGCCATCCCATCCCTCACGGGGATGAGCTGGTATGCTTTGCTTCTTTCCTCCTCTGTGGCCTAGGATTTCCCATCCATCCCTTCATCTGGGGCTTGCTTGAGTTCTATGGGATCCAATTCCACCACCTGACCCCCAATTTGATCCTACACATCGCGGGGTTCATCGCTCTTTGTGAAATATATCTCAGATGCGCGGCACACTTCGTGTTGTGAAGGAAGTACTTTTGTGTGATGCCCTGTTCCGAAGATAGGAAACTTCATGAGGTGGGAGCTATCGAGGTATGCCGAATAGTCGGGACTGGCTACCCCACTGGCATCCCTTGAGAAGATGTCAATACATGGGCGTCCGAGTGGTTTTATATGGCCGATGTCCCGCTGCATGACCCAGTTCGGCCCGGGCTCCTGCCTCTTCGGATCCTCTGAAGACGCACTTTAGCTGGAGACCATGAAGCGCTGCTTAAAAGGATGACACCGACGTGGCTCTCCTAGCAGCTCACGTGAGATGTCTGACAAATACAAACCTCTATAGATGTCATGGTAACGACCATCAACCAAAAAGTCCAACCTCTTCGGCAACACCAACATCTATTGTGTAGGTATAATGGGACCGACAATGCCACTTAGTCAATTTGGAAAGGCTTCAAAAATGACATGGCCTTTGGTGCGGCCCTGGCCGGCATATACAAGGGAGAAGCGGTAGATTTTGCAAAGAGGAAATTCATAGACGACTTGTCTTACTACAATCCCAGCGACATAGTAAGTATCCTCAAACTTCCTCATCCATCCGAGTAGTACGTTCTATTTCCTCTAAATGATCATTTGATGTGTTTGACCAGAGATGGAGGCGCTGGGTCGAAATGTTGAAGTGCCTCACACCTAAACCGGGGACATACCATCGAGACTATGATCTTTTCTTTCATGAAGACGAGGAAATATCCACCATATATGAGGACGGGACATTCTATCAAGAGAGCCCTGACGGCTCCAGAGTGGCTATCATTCTGAACCTACTGGGGACATGGCCATCTTCATTGGTAAAACCTCATCCTGTCTCTTCTTGACGTGGAATTGTCACGGCAGATGTCCTAGTGTGAGGACTTAGTCGTGCAGCCATCGCGATGAGGATAGCTTAAAGGGGTTAATCAAGACAAAGGACACGAGGAGTTTATACTGGTTCGCCCCCTTACGGTGAATGTAAAAGCCTAATCCAGTTGTAGGTGGTATTGCTAGGGTTTCAATGAGCAGGGAGCGAATATGCTTGACCCAGCTCTCGATCTGTTGTTTCTTGTCCTAAGCCGCCGCTGGGTCGTCCCCTTATATACAAGGGTTGACGCCCTGTGGCCTACAGAGTCCCGGCCAGCTTATACAATGTTCCCGGCTCGGTGACCTTTCTTTCCTACCTTACAAAACAAGTCTACATACATGGTGGTTTATATCCGTGGGTCGTAAGCTGCCTTCAGGTTTGGGCCTTCTACCAAGCCTATCTATAAACCGCCATATGCTCTTGGGCTTCATTGAGATGAATCGCCATAGGGATGACCCGGCCCCTCCTGGGCGGGTCATACCTAATAGTTATATCCCCAACATTGGGCCCCAGGTTGATTTGAACTTGTTCATGTCAATCTTCAACACTTAGAAAAATCCTTCCTCCTCTTATTGTGAAATATTATAACCCGCCATGACGTCGTGTCCAAAAGTTGCAATAACCCACCATGACGTCACCTTGGATTAATGCTACATAGAATCCAAATCTTTAATAAATCTTTTTCTTTACTGACCCTCCGAAAATCAAGGCGCCTGTGTCGTCACATATCCATTTTACTGTTCCTCGATTCTCACACCTGTCATTTGTACTTCCAAGTCTATAAATATGACCACAGAGTCACCTTTCATTCTTCTCCTTTTCCTTATCGCCTTCTCCCTGCTCGCGATGCACCGACTCGCACGAGCTCCACCGTCATCAACCTTCGTCCCCGACCTCAACTCCGGCCGCTACATCACCCTGATCAGAACAGAAAACCGCGGTGCCACTCCATTGCCCTAATAGCATCAGTAAGCCATCCCTTCTTTCGCCATAGATCTGCCATTAGGTTTCGTCGGTGTTCGTCGATGTTCATCGCCTCCCTTCTTTCTTTTTGTTTAGACCCATGGATTAGATCAGAAAACCACATAAATCTTGCGGGTAGTAGTTTTAGCACCTGTTTCTGATACTAGAATATATCCTCATCACGACAGATTTCCTCTAGGGCACCTCTGCTTTTCCACTGTCGCCGCTGTAGGTTTCGAGTTTATTCCCTTTTCTGAACAACGGTAGATCTGAATTTGTAGCCTCAACCTATGGAACCTGTTTGTCCTAACACTTAGCGAATTTTACTCTTGGTAGATCTTGAGTGTCTTTAGTCATGGCGGCTTATTCCGCTGGCTTATCGTTACTTCATATATCATTAGCCCTTACTTAAGCCGCCATTCTGAACTTGCACTATACTTGTTAACTTGCAATCTTATCAATTAACTTGAGCCGGCAAATTATTTCTTGTCTTTAGATTGTCCTTTCACCATGCCGTCCAAGACTATCATGACCTGCAACTGGGTTCCCTCCACCATCACTAAGAGCACCTTGAAGGATTTTGTCACCGTTGGATATTTTCCAGATAAAAGTGTCATACATTACCGTGCTCCTGACCCGAGCGAAGAGAGACCTCAGCCAAAGGACAGTGAAGTTATTGTATTTACTGATCATATGAACCGGGGCTTCCCGCCGTCCGGCTCTAAGTTCTTTAGAGATGTCCTGCACTTCTTCAAACTCCATCTGTAAGACATTGGATCCAATTCCATATCAAACATCTATAACTTTCAAGTCTTCTGTGAGGTATATCTTCAAGAAGAGCCTAGTGTTGAGCTTTTTGATAACCCACAAGTATTGGGGGCCACAACAGTTTTCAAGGGTAGAGTATTCAACCCAAACTTATTGATTCAACACAAGGGGAGCCAAAGAATATTCTCAGGTATTAGCAGCTGAGTTGTCAATTCAACCACACATGGAAACTTAATATCTGCAGCAAAGTGTTTAGTAGCAAAGTAATATGATAGTAGTGGTAACGGTGCCAAAAGTAATATTTTTGGTTTTTGTAGTGATTGTAACAGTAGCAGCGGAAAAGTAAATAAGCGAAGAACAATATATGAAAAGCTTGTAGGCATTGGATCGGTGATGGAGAATTATGTCGGATGCGATCAATCATGTAACAGTGATAACCGAGGGTGACACAGAACTAGCTCCAGTTCATCAATGTAATATAGGCATGTATTCCGAATATAGTCATACGTGCGTATGGAATAATACTTGCATGGCATCTTTTGTCCTACCCTCCCGTGGCAGCGGGGTCCTATTGGAAACTAAGGGATATTAAGGCCTCCTTTTAATAGAGTACCGGACCAAAGCATTAACACATAGTGAATACATGAACTCCTCAAACTACGGTCATCACCGGTAAGTATCTGATGACCCACAAGTATAGGGGATTTACCGTAGTCCTTTCGATAAATAAGAGTGTCGAACCCAACGAGGAGCAGAAGGAAATGATAAGCAGTTTCCAGCAAGGTATTCTCTGCAAGTACTGAAATAAGTGGTAACAGATAGTTTTGTGATAGGATAATTTGTAACGAGGAACAAGTAACAAAAGTAAATAAAGTGCAGCAAGGTGGCCCAATCCTTTTGTAGCAAAGGACAAGCCTAGACAAACTCTTATATGATGTAAAGCGCTCCCGAGGACACATGGGAATATCGTCAAGCTAGTTTTCATCACGTTCATATGATTCGTGGTCGGTACTTTGATAATTTGGTATGTGGGTGGACCAGTGCTTGGGTGCTGCCCTTACTTGGACAAGCATCCCACTTATGATTAACCTCTATTGCTAGCATCCGCAAATACAACAAAAGTATTAAGGTAAACCTAACCATAGCATGAAACATATGGATCCAAATCAGCCCCTTACGAAGCAACGCATAAACTAGGGTTTAAGCTTCTGTCACTCTAGCAACCCATCATCTACTTATTACTTCCAAATGCCTTCCTCTAGGCCCAAATAATGGTGAAGTGTCATGTAGTCGACGTTCACATAACACCACTAGAGGAGAGACAACATACATCTCATCAAAATATCGAACGAATACCAAATTCACATGGCTACTAATAGCAAGACTTCTCCCATGTCCTCGGGAACAAAATTAACTACACAAAAAGCATAAACATATTCATAATCAGAGGGGTATTAATATGCATGTAGGATCTGAACATATGATCTTCCACCAATTAAACCAACTAGCATCAACTACAAGGAGTAATTAACACTACTAGCAATCTACTAGCACCAATCCCGGACTTGGAGACAAGAATTGGATACAAGAGATGAACTAGGGTTTTGAGATGAGATGGTGTTGATGAAGATGTTGATGGAGATTGCCCTCTCCCGATGAGAGGAGCGTTGGTGATGACGATGGCGATGATTTCCCCCTCCGGGAGGGAAGTTTCCCTGGTAGAACAGCTCCGCCAGAGCCCTAGATTGATTCCTCCAAGGTTCCGCCTCATGGCGGCGGAGTTTCATCCGAGAAGATGGCTTATGATTTTTTTCCCCATCGAAAGACTCCATATGGAAGAAGATGGCCACCGGAGGGCCACCAGGGGGCCCACGAGGTAGGGGGGCGCCCTGGGGGGGTAGAGCGCGCCCCCACCCTCGTGGGAAGGGTGTGGCCCCCTGGTGAGGTTCTTGCGCTTAGTATTTTTTATATATTTGGAAAACATCATCTGTGAAGTTTCAGGACTTTTGGAGCTGTGCAGAATAGATCTCTAATATTTGCTCCTTTTCCAGCCCAGAATCCCAGCTGCCGGCATTCTCCCTCTTTATGTAAACCTTGTAAAATAAGAGAGAATAGGCATAAGTATTGTGACATAATGTGTAATAACAACCCATAATGCAATAAATATTGATATAAAAGCATGATGCAAAATGGACGTATCAGTATCCCGATTATTGTCACTTCGGGGTTAACGGATCATAACACATAATAGGTGACTATAGACTTGCAAGATAGGATCAAGAACTCTCATATATTCATGAAAACATAATAGGTTCAGATCTAAAATCATGACACTCGGGCCCTAGTGACAAGCATTAAGCATATCAAAGTAATAGCAACATCAATCTCAGAACATAGTGGATACTAGGGATCAAACCCTAACAAAACTAACTCGATTACATGATAAATCGAATCCAACCCATCACCGTCCAGCAAGCCTACGATGGAATTACTCACGCACGTCGATGAGCATCATGAAATTGGTGATGGAGGAAGGTTGACGATGACGATGGCGACGGATTCCCCTCTCCGGAGCCCCGAACGGACTCCAGATCAACCCTCCCGAGAGAGTTTAGGGCTTGGCGGCGGCTCCGTATCATAAAACGCGATGAATCCTTCTCTCGGTTTTTTCTCCCCGAAAGTGAATATATGGAGTCAAGGTTGAGGTCGGTGGAGCATCAGGGGGCCCACGAGGCAGGGGGCGTGCCCAAGGGGTAGGGCGCGCCCCCCACCCTCGTGGACAGGGTGTGGGCCCCCTGACATGGATGTTTTCGCCAATATTTTTTATATATCCCAGAAATAACCTCCGTTGATTTTCAGGTCATTCCGAGAACTTTTATTTCTGCACAAAAATAACACCATGGTAATTCTGCTGAAAACAACATTAGTCCGGGTTAGTTCCATTCAAATCATGCAAGATAGAGTCCAAAACAAGGGCAAAAGTGTTTGGAGAAGTAGATACGACGAAGACATATCAACTCCCCCAAGCTTAAACATTTGCTTGTCCTCAAGCAATTCAGGTGATAAAATGAAAGTGATAAAGAAAAACTTTTACAAACTCTGTTTGCTCTTGTTGTAAATATGTAAAGGCAGCATTCAAGTTTTCAGCAAAGATTATGAACTAACCATATTCACAATAACATTTAGGTCTCATGTTTACTCATATCAATGGCATAATCAACTAGCGAGCAATAATAATAAATCTCGGATGACAACACTTTCTCAAAACAATCATAATATGATATAACAAGATGGTATATCGCTAGCCCTTTCTGAGACTGCAAAACATAAATGCAGAGCACCTTTAAAGATCAAGGACTGACTAGACATTGTAATTCATGGTAAAAGAGATCCATTCAAGTCATACTCAATGTAAACTAACAGTAATGGATGCAAATGACAGAGGTGCTCTCCAACTGGTGCTTTTTAATAAGAGGATGATGACTCAACATAAAAGTAAATAGACAGGCCCTTCGCAGAGGGAAGCAGGGATTTGTAGAGGTGCCAGAGCTCGGTTTTGAAATAGATATGACTAATATTTTGAGCGGTATACTTTCATTGTCAACATAACAACCGAGAGATCTCGATATCTTCCATGCTACACACATTATAGGCGGTTCCCAAATAGAATGGTAAAGTTTATACTCCCCCTCCACCAACAAGCATCAATCCATGGCTTGCTCGAAACAACGAGTGCCTCCAACTAACAAGAGTCCCGGGGGAGTTTTGTTTGCAGTTATTTTGATTTGATTTGCATAAAGCATGGGACTGGGCATCCCGGTGACCAGCCATTTTCTCGTGAGTGAGGAGAGGAGTCCACTCCTCTTGAGAATAACCCGCCTAGCATGGAAGATACAGACAACCCTAGTTGATACATGAGCTATTCGAGCATACAAAACAAAATGTTTATTTGAAGGTTTAGAGTATGGCACATACAAATTTACTTGGAACGGCAGGTAGATACCGTATATAGGTAGGTATGGTGGACTCATATGGAACAACTTTGGGGTTTATGGAATTGGATGCACAAGCAGTATTCCCGCTTAGTACAAGTGAAGTCTAGAAAAAGACTGGGAAGCGACCAGCTAGAGAGTGACAACAGTCATGAACATGCATTAAAATTAATCAACACCGAATGCAATCATGAGTAGGATATAATGCACCATGAACATAAATATCATAGAGGCTATGTTGATTTTGTTTCAACTACATGCGTGAACATGTGCCAAGTCAAGCCACTCGAATCGTTCAAAGGAGGATACCACCCTATCATACCACATCACAACCATTTTAATAGCATGTTGGCACACAAGGTAAACCATTATAAGCTCCTAGCTAATTAAGCATGGCATAAGCAATTATAATCTCTAATTGACATTGCAAACATGTTTCTTTCATAATAGGCTGAATCAGGAATGGTGAACTAATCATATTTACAAAAACAAGAGAGGTCGAGTTCATACCAGCTTTTCCCATCTCAATAAGTTCATCATATAATCATTATTATTGCGTTTCACTTGCACGACCGAATAGTGTGGATAATAATAATAGTGCATGTGCATTGGACTAAGATGGAATCTGCAAGCATTCAATTCAAGAGAGAAGACAAGGTAATATGGGCTCTTTGTTAGATCAACAATAATGCATAAAAGAGCCACTCAACTTTTTCATCATGGTCTTCTCCTCTCGACCCCCAAAGAAAAAGAAAAGAAACAAAACTATTTACATGGGAAAGCTCCCAACAAGCAAAAGAAAAACGAGAAATCTTTTTGGGTTTTCTTTTTAATTACTACTACTACAAGCATGGAAACTAAACTAACTAAAAGCTACAACTAATTTTTTTTGGTTTTTTCTGAAGTTTATCAAACAGACAAGAAGAAAGCATAAAAAGGGAAATAAACTAGCATGGATATTACAATGAAAAAGTATGAGCACCGACAACTAGCATGAGTGTGTGAACAGGAATGTAATGTAGGTGAGAGATACGTACTCCCCCAAGCTTAGGCTTTTGTCCTAAGTTGGTCTATGGCCATGGCTGGGCTGGCGGATATCCAAAGTTGTAGCTGGGGTCGTACTGAGAAGGATCCCCCAGGTGCCACTGGTTGGCGATCTCTTCCGGATTCCACTAATAAACAGACTGCCGGTGAGGATCAAACTGTGGTTCCGGCTCTGGCTCTGTAGCTGATGTAGGGTTTCGGTAGGCGTGAATGGCCTCCGGCGGAACAAGGTACTTGCCTGTAGATAAGTCAAACAAGGAAGGAGCAGGCAAAGTAATAGTCTCAGGGTGATTTTTATCAAATATCAGCTTGTACTTAAGCATCTTTTCCTTATTATTAACGATAAAATCATGTGCTACCATACTCTTATAGTCTAGAAAAACAGGAGGCAACAACTTCTCTTCCTTCTCATAATGTCTAATAGGTATGTTAAAATGTGCAGCGAGGCGCGAGGCGGAGATACCTCCAAGGACGGGGCCCTTAGTACGGTTAAGATTTAACCGCTTTGCAAAAATAGCACCCATACTAAATGTGTCATCACGGAACAAGGCATGGCACAAAATAACAATATCAGGGGCACTAAGGTTGCCACAGTTTCCGCGACCAATTAAGCATCTACTAGCAAATATTGCAAAGTAACGTAAAACGGGAAAATGTATGCTAGTAATTCTTGCATCGAAAACCTTTCTCATTTCCCCTACAGTAATTGTATCAATAAACCCTTCCACATCGTCATGATGTGGTTCCCCTACACTTCCCTCAAAAGTATCAAACAAACCCGACAAAAATCACGAAGTGACATCTCCTTATGCTCATCATATAAATAAAATTCCACCGTAGGTGGTGAGCTCCTAGCATGGAAATGAAAGTTTTACACAAAGATATTGGTGAGTAAGAGATATTGTTCGTGTTGGTCGTGGAGGAAGGCGGTGAGGCCTGCATTCTTAGCCAATTCATAGAAATCATCATAAATCCGAGCTGCTCTCAAGAAGTCATCACAAGACCATTCACACGGCCGAACCTCGCGGTGCACGGGAGATTATACTTGGGCTTCTTGTTCTCTTCACTTTGTTTATCCTTCGAGCTTCGGCTCGATGAGCCCTTCAAAAATCTCTTCATCTTTTCCTGAAATTTTCAGTAACTCAAAATAAGAGTGAACCAAACTCAACAAAATTGATAGCAACTACTCCCACAAGTGCCTAGAGGTAATATCATGCATTAAAACTACTTGGGACCATATAAATTTGACATGCAAGCTCAAGAACAGGGTCACCTAAGAAGCAAAAAATTGCAATTAATAAAGCACTAGAACAAAAACTAATTGGACCATTGGAGGAGTCACATACAAATTTACAATCCCCCAAAGCAGTTTTGTGAATGGAGCTTTGAGGAAGGAGATCGAAAATGGAAGCAAGATGAACTAGAACTCGGGTTTGAGCTGGTTGGTGATTTTTTTTGGGAGGAAGGAGTGTGTGGTAGCTGGAATAAGTGGAGGGGAGCCACCATGGGCCCATGAGGCAGGGGGGCGTGCCCAGGACCCTCGTGGCCAGGTGCTTGCTCCCCCTGCTGTGTTCTCAGTGCCAGATATTCTCAAATATTCTAGAAAAAAAATCATATTTAATTTTCAGGGCATTTGGAGAACTTTTATTTTCAGGGTATTTTTTATTGCATGGATAATTCAGAAAACAGACGGAAAATATTATTTTTGCTTTATTTAATATAAATAACAGAAAGTAAAAGGTGGGTACAGAGAGTTGTGTTTTTTAAATTCATCCATCTTATGCTCATCAAAAGAAATCCACTAACAAGGTTGATCAGGTCTTGTTAACAAACTCATTTCGAATAACATGAAATCGGAGAATTTTCGAATAACACTAGGTTACCTCAACGGGGATATGCACATCCCCAACAATAAGAATATCATATTTCTTCTTGACAGTAAGAAGAGGAAATTCAAAACCTCCAATAGTAATTGTTGGAGTTTTTCCAATAGAATTGATACTGTTGACTTGAGGTTGTTTCCTCGGAAAGTGTACCGTATGCTCCTTACCATTAACATGAAAAGTGACATTGCCTTTGTTGCAATCAATAACAACCCCTGCAGTATTCAAAAAGGGTCTTCCAAGAATAATAGACATACTATCGTCCTCGGGAATATCAAGAATAACAAAGTCTGTTAAAATAGTAACGTTTGCAACCACAACAGGCACATCCTCACAAATACCGATAGGCATAGCAGTTGATTTATTAGCCATTTGCAAATATATTTCAGTAGGTGTCAACTTATTCAAATCAAGTCTACGATATAAAGAGAGAGGCATAACACTAACACCGGCTCGAAGATCACATAAAGCAGTTTTAACATAGTTTCTTTTAATGGAGCATGGTATAGTTGGTACTCCTGGATCTCCAAGTTTCTTTGCTATTCCACCCTTAAAAGTATAATTAGCAAGCATGGTGGAAATTTCAGCTTCCGGTATCTTTCTCTTATTAGTAACAATATCTTTCATGTACTTAGCATAAGGATTCATTTTAAGCGTATCAGTCAAACGCATATGCAAAAAGATAGGTCTAATCATCTCAGCAAAGCGCTCAAAATCCTCATCGTCCTTTTTCTTGGATGGTTTAGGAGGAAAAGGCATGGGTTTTTGAACCCATGGTTCTCTTTCTTTACTGTGCTTCCTAGCAACAAAGTCTCTCTTATCATAACGTTAATTCTTTGATTGTGGGTTATCAAGATCAACAGCGGGTTCAGTCTCTACATCATTATCATTGCTAGGTTGAGCATCAACATGAACATCATCATTAACATTATCACTAGGTTCATGTTCATTACCAGATTGTGTTTCAGCATCAGAAATAGAACTATCATTGGGATTCTTAGGTGTGTCAATAGCAGGTTCACTAGAAGCATGCAAAGTCCTATCATTTTTCTTTTTCTTCCATTTAGAAGGACTAGGTGCATCAATCTTAATTCTCTAAGAATCTTGCTCAATTCTCTTAGGATGGCCCTCAGGATACAAAGGTTCCTGAGTCATTTTACCACCTCTAGTCATAACTCTAACAGCATTATCGTTCTTATTGCTTAATTCATTAAGAAAATCATTTTGAGCTTTAACTACTTGTTCTACTTGAGTGGTAACCATAGAAGCATGTTTACTAATAAGTTTAAGTTCACCTTTAACACTAGCCATATAGTCACTCAAGTGTTCAATCATATAAGCATTATGTTTCAATTGTCTACCCACATAAGCATTAAAATCTTCTTGCTAAACCATAAATTTATCAAATTCATCCAAACATTGGCTAGCAAACTTAATAGGAGGGATTTCAGATTTATCATATCTATAGGGAGAATTTACCTTTACTACATGTGTCGGGTTATCAAGACCGTGTGTTTCTTCAACAGGTGATGAATTAAGACCATGTATTTCTTCAATAGGAGGTAAATTCTTAACATTTCAGCTTTTATACCTTTTTCTTTTATAGATTTCTTTGCCTCTTGCATATCTTCAGGACTGAGAAATAGAATACCCCTTTTCTTCGGAGTTGGATTAGGAGTTGGTTCATGAAGTGTCCAATTATTTTCATTGGTCAACATATTATTCAATAGAATTTCAGCTTGATCAATAGTTCTTTCCCTGAAAACACAACCAACACAACTATCCAGGTAATCTCTGGAAGCATCGGTTAGTCCATTATAAAAGATATCAAGTATTTCATTTTTCTTGAGAGGATGATCAGGCAAAGCATTAAGTAATTGGAGAAGCCTCCCCCAAGCTTGTGGGAGACTCTCTTCTTCAATTTGCACAAAATTATATATTTCCCTTAAAGAAACTTGTTTCTTATGAGCGGGGAAATATTTAGCAGAGAAGTAGTAAATCATATCCTAGGGACTACACACACAACCAGGATCAAGAGAATTAAACCATGTCTTAGCATCACCCTTTAATGAGAATGGAAATAATTTAAGGATATAATAATAGCGAGTTTTCTCATCATTAGCGAACAGGGTAGCTATATCATTTAATTTAGTAAGATGTGCCACAACAGTTTCAGATTCATAGCCATAGAAAGGATCAGATTCAACCAAAGTAATTAACTCAGGATTGACAGAGAAATCGTAATCCTTATCAGTAATAAAGATAGGTGAAGTAGCATAAGCATGATCATATTTCATTCTAGCATTCAGATATTTTTCTTTAAGCTTAGCTAATAATTTCTTAAGATCAGATCTATCATTGCAAGCTAAGAAATCTCTAGCAGTTTCTTCATCAATAACATAACCCTCAGGAACAACAGGAAATTCATATCTAGGGGGAGAATCTTCATCATCACTTTCATCAATATTATCAGTCTCAATAATTTCATTCTCTCTAGCCCTAGAAAGTTGTTCATCAACAAATTCACCAAGTGGCAAAGTAGTATCAAGCATAGAAGTAGTTTCATCATAAGTATCATGCATAGCAGAAGTGGCATCATCAATAACATGCGACATATCAGAATGAATAGCAGGTGTAGGTGCCGCAAGTTTACTTAAAACAGAAGGTGAATCAAGTGCAGAGCTAGATGGCAGTTCCTTACCTCCCCTCGTAGTTGAGGGAAAAATCTTGATAACCCACAAGTATAGGGGGTCGCAATAGTTTTCGAGGGTAGAGTATTCAACCAAAATTTATTGATTCGACACAAGGGGAGCCAAAGAATATTATCAAGTATTAGCAGCTGAGTTGTCAATTCAACCACACCTGGAAACTTAATATCTGCAGCAAAGTGTTTAATAGCAAATTAATATGATAGTACTGGTAACGGTAGCAAAAGTAATATTTTTGGTTTTTGTAGTGATTGTAACAGTAGCAGCGAAAAAGTAAATAAGCGAAGAACAATATATGAAAAGCTCGTAGGCATTGGATCGGTGATGGAGAATTATGCTGGATGCGATCGATCATGTAACAGTCATAACCTAGGGTGACACAGAACTAGCTCCAGTTCATCAATGTAATGTAGGCATGTATTCTGAATATAGTCATACGTGCTTATGGAATAGAACTTGCATGACATCCTTTGTCCTACCCTCCCGTGGCATCGGGGTCCTATTGGAAACTAAGGGATATTAAGGCCTCCTTTTAATAGAGTACCGGACCAAAGCATTAACACATAGTGAATACATGAACTCCTCAAACTACGGTCATCACCGGTAAGTATCCCGATTATTATCACTTCGGGGTTAACGGATCATAACACATAATAGGTGACTATAGACTTGCAAGATAGGATCAAGAACTCTCATATATTCATGAAAACATAATAGGTTCAGATCTGAAATCATGGCACTTGGGCCCTAGTGACAAGCATTAAGCATAGCAAAGTCATAGCAACATCAATCTCAGAACATAGTGGATACTAGGGATCAAACCCTAACAAAACTAACTCGACTACATGATAAATATCATCCAACCCATCACCATCCAGTAAGCCTACAATGGTATTACTCACGCGCGGCGGTGAGCATCATGAAATTGGTGATGGAGGAAGGTTGATGATGACGATGGCGACGGATTCCCCTCTCTGGAGCCCCGAACGGACTCCAGATCAACCCTCCCGAGAGAGATAGGGCTTGGCGGTGGCTCCATATTGTAAAACACGATGAATCCTTCTCTCTGATTCCCCCCCCCCCAAAGTGAATATATGGAGTCAAGGTTGAGGTCGGTGGAGCGTTAGGGGGGCCATGAGGCAGGGGGTGCGCCCCCACCCTCGTGGACAGGGTGTGGGCCCCCTGACATGGATCTTTTTGCCAATATTTTTTATATATTCCAGAAATAATCTCCGTTGATTTTCAGGTCATTCCGAGAACTTTTATTTCGGCAAAAAAATAACACCATGGCAATTCTGCTGAAAACATCGTCAGTCCGGGTTAGTTCCATTCAAATCATGCAAGTTAGAGTCCAAAACAAGGGGAAATTGTTTGGAAAAGTAGATACGACGGAGACGTATCACTTTTCAGGGAATACGTCTACCTGAAACGGCAGAACGAGTTCACAAATGGGCCCAGCTTGGAGCTTGGCGAGATTTCAATTCAACACAGACGAGATGCCATCTTCCCTCAAGTAGCTGTGCCAAGCCATCCCAAGGACTGGAATTAAACCTGGTTTTACTGCAAAGAAATCTCGCCGTCTAATGAAAATCCGTTGCCAGGTTATCGTGCTGAATGTCTCGACTCAAGTTATCAACTCCCTGATAAACTTACTGCCGCTGAACACAAGAAACTTGTCCCTACAATCAGAAAAGTTCAAGCCTTGCTAGGAAACGGTTTAACCGGAGTCGACTTAATCCGCTGTTGGGTCGCATGGCAGATCATACCCTTAAGCCGTCGATCCGGCTTGATGTGTACTTATACCGGAGGAACAGATGATCCCTTACGTCATAGCTTCCTGCGTCTGACTGAAGAGGGCATCATTGAGATGGCAACCACGCTTGTAAATAGCAAATTTGAAGACTGCAGTAAAGTGGGTTTGAATCCTTTCTGCAAGCTTAACCCGGCGCCAGAGGTAAGTCTTTTGATTTCTTTTTCCTTACTCCATCATTTAAACATTGCATGAACTCAAATATATTATCCTTCCACAGGCTAAATCGGACTTCTGGAAGGCAAAGTATGATCATGAAGCTACCAAAAAGGCTAGGGCTGCCGCGAAAGCCGCCAAGAAGACCAGCAGGAGGTCTAGGAAGAAACCTAGCGCCTCTGACTTGCTTAAGCTGGACAAAACCTCTGAGTCGGAGGTAGCCCTCGACTCTCCTGGCTTGCTTTTCAACCACCTTATTGACACTAACTTTTGCCAGGATGACATGGGAGCCAGCCAAGCAGTCGAAGAAGAGATAAGTATTACTTCCTCTGACTCAGAACCTTTACCAAGGCAGAAACTTCGGCGGGTAACCCGGAAAGTAAGGTTTTCACACCCCTTGGCTTATTTAGATCCTCATTTTCTTTTGAAACGATAGCAACATGAGAGTCGACGCCAGACCCGGACTAGTGGAGGTGAAGATTTATCCTCCGGTTTACCAAACACTCCTCGAAAACGCAAGATTGAGGTTCTTTTTGACTTTAACTCTTTATTTGCTGGCAGGTTTTTGTTTTCGTTAACCACTCAATCCCTTTGACTCATTTTTGCAGGAGATTTCCTGCTCTTCCTTTGGCGATTCATCGCAGACCCAACTACCGGCTTTCAAGACTGCCCCTGGGTAAGAACAATTATCTCTCTTCTGTACCTTTATATCTTCATAATTATGCTGACTTGTCCAAATTCCTTTTAGCGGTCAAGCGAAGCCCAACAAGAAAGCGAAGGTGACAAAGCCGGCCGAAGATCTGAAAACCGCTGAACCGGACCAGCCAACCTTTGTACCAGAAAACCCTAAAGAACCAGAAGAGCCTGCTCCCAATGCTCAACCTGAGATACCTGAGTTGACTGTTGATGAAATCAATATTGACCCGTCAATTTCTGAACCGTCGAGCTTAGTTAACCTGCCGGAGATTCATGCTGATGACGTTGTAATCACTGGCACCGGATTTATGGAGCCAGGGAATCCAACGATACTAGCGAGACATTCTGCCAAACAAGAAGTCATGGAAAGACGGAAAGTGAGGTTTGATGTCTCCCACTATGCTCAACTGAGTACTAGTGAAGTATTATCTGGTTATGTCAGTCAAGTGCACTCTAGCCGTGACTTGGAGATTGAAATGGTTAAACAAATGCACCAGAAGTATGAGGTACGTCATCCGG